>NC_056747.1:659440183-659465183 GCF_019279795.1 Protopterus annectens
TCATTGACTTTGTGTTGAACAGTGCTCTTATAAATTCTAAACTTTAGGTAGGTTTCAAATGAGACTTTTCATAGTTTATGGTTAGCCCTAGAGAAGAGCATGCCTTAAGAACCTGACCTCTTGCCTGTATTACTTGATGCCTGGTCGGGATAGTAATGGGCCAGTCATCTAAATATGAAAACACCTGGAATCCTTGCAGTCTCACGTGAGCTGCCACTACTGCCATACATTTGGTGAACACCCTGCAGATTGTGGTGAGACCAAAGGGTAGAACTCTGAAATGGCAATGACTGGCTCCAAGCCAGAAGCATAAGTACGTTCTGGACCGCCTGTTCATTTTTACGTGATAGTACGCAACCTGAAGGTCTAACGAGCACATCCAATCGTCCTTTCCCAGAAATGGGAGAATGGACTGAACTGTCACGATCCAAAACTTGGTGCGTCACACTGACTTGTTTAAGTTGCTGAGATCCCAGATTGGTCTCCAGTCCCCCAGTTTCTTTGGCACTAAAAAGAATCCAGAGTAAGTTTTGGATTCTATCTGGTCTGAAGGGATATCTTGGATAACTAATTTTCTAGCAGCTTTTGTATTTGAAGTGCGGCTTGTTACCTCTGACTGGGTGGAACATCGGGGATTTTTCCTTGAGATTGGAAGGGAAAAGGGTATTGTATAACTTCTGGAAATGATCCTCTGCACCAAAGTAGCTGTTCTTGCTAGCCAGGCTTTCTGGTGCAGGGATAAACAACCCACAACTGCCTCCAGAGGGGGACAATCAGGCCTCCTTTCTGGTGCACTGGAAGGGTCTATGGAAAAACGAATCTCTGGATCCTTGGTTTTGTTGGCCACCTCTGCCACAAGGGCAGCATCTACCATTGGAATTCTCCCTTCTACACCTGGGGAAACCTCCTCCACATCTGTCCTAGAAAGGACCCTGGGACTTCTTGAACCACATTTTTCCAGTACCTCATTGATTCCTGGAGAAGGATCTTTTAAAGCAGGGAAAAACATACACCCACAAGAGACAGAGTCTTTCTGTTCTTTTCATAACTGGATAATGTGCCTTTAACTATGGGGCCAAACAAAGACGTACTGTCAAAGGGTGCACTGATAAATGAAGACTTGAAGGGCTGCACAAAATCACATAAGCGCATCTCCTTCTAGAAACCCCAGAACCCACTGCCCTTGAAGTTCTTTCAACTGCATGCGAAACTAACCTCATGGAGGAATTGGTAACAGATTGCAGAATAGCAAACTGAGAAGTGACAGATGCCTGTACCTCATTACAGATGGCTCCTGAAAGGGTATCAGAGAATTCCTTAATCAGGTCTCTCTTTAACCTGGTGAAGTATGCAAAATAGTTCAGAGACCTCAAGATGAAGGTCGATGAAACATAGACATACTTCCCAAATCTGTTCATCCTTCGAGACTCTTTGTTTGAAAGATGGACAGTGGAACTCTCTTCGGATAGTTCCTTCTTAGTGGCTGCCACCATGACCAAAACAGTACAAACTGCCTACCTTGACCTGGCAAAGTCATTTGACACAAAGCTACACTCTGGTATTATAGACAAACTCACAAATTTAGGCATAAATCCCTGTGTCACCCAATGTCTATCCAAATAGTTCAAAAATAAAACACATGAAGTTCAGGTGGGGGAATTCATCTCCATCAAGAGGCCTGTTAGTAGTGGTGTCCCACAAAGCTCAGTACTGGGACCTCTCCTGCTTGGAATATACTTCTCTGAAGTCAAGAAAAATGTTGAGGGCCTTTGGCTGACCAAATCTGCTGGCAACTGCAAGCTGGGTGCAATCAATGAATCCGCCAAAGATGTAGCTATCCTCCAGGGAGGGTTTGACAAATAACTGGTGCTAGAACACAACCTAAAACACAGTGCAAAAAAAAAAAAGCATAAATTATATCCTTTATGAGGGTAACTACTCCTGCAGATTACAACACCTGCAGCACTCACCAAATAGTACACCCAGTGGTACGGGACTTGGTAACTCAGATCAACAGTAGCCTGAACTTTTTCTCGCTACAATGGACACATGATCAATCTTTCAACTTGTAAGTAAGGGCATGATATCCAGAACTAAAAATATAGTCCTGCTATACTCAGTCAGTATAATGCATCTTTCAGCACATATCTGTCCAAGTATTTGCAACAACTGCAGCAGCCACAGAGGTTCCTCACTAAAAGAATACAGTGTAAATAATATGTCTTATGCAAACAGCCTCGTAGTCCTGTTCCTGTACTTTGTCTTCTACAGACAACTGAGGGGCAACCTATACCTAATCTACAAGACATTATATTTGCAAAACAAACAGCACTAGAAATATCCCGATCCGAGGATCTAAATCTAGTCTTTGACAAACAAAACATGTTAGAGGGTAAGTACATCTCTCTCAGAGATTACCCTTTCTCTGGAACAGACTCCCTATTCACGTGAAAAAAAAGCTCATCTCTAAGCCTATTCAAATGCATTTGGACCAATGGATGGGAAACCATAAATTCACCCCTGGCTTGTCTCCTGTGACCCATATAGACAAGGGCAGTTTGTATATGCCCTAAGTCACAGGCATATACAAAAGCCATTCTAGCTCATGGGCACTGATGATTGGGAAAACTGGGGCATGAATGGTCCTGAAAAAGGATCTAGAGCAGTTAGCCTAGTAACCTCCAGTGATCCTTTCTCTGGGACATTCTAAAAGTTGTAAGAAATAAGCAACTGTAATAATGTCCAGAAAAAGTCAGTCATTTATGTTGGCCCTCCAAAGCCAGGGTAAACTCAGAGTACCACCTTCTACATACAGATGCAGTTCCAGCAAAAATTCAAGATACTGAATGCTGAGCAGTGGGGATCACTTGGAGAATTAGCTTGTGCTGGATGAAAGGGGGGGGGGGGGCAAGAACATGTTACGCTTCAGTGCTTTTCTCTGCCTGCGAGAAGCTCTTTCCAGATGGTTCAGCCTGAAAGAAGAGGTAAAGGGGATGAATAGGGATCATAGACATTTACGATCCTTCATAATCTTAAAGGCCTGCTTGTTTCTCAGGAGATCTACTTGGTCCTAAGAAGAGAACTTGTAAGAGGTATCTAGGTTGGAATTTCTGAGGTCCTGTTTAAAGGAGAAGAGCTTCTGCTAAAGTCATTTTGGCCAGGCATACGCCACAGCCTGCAACTCTAGCAAAAGCATTAGAACAGCCAGGGTTCTGGGCTACCTGGAAACTGTATATATAGTCTTAATCACACCCTCCTTGAGATGAGGCTCAGCAAGCAAGCCAGGAAAGCTTCTCCAGTACCAAAGCCACTGGGAAGAAGTGGAGTTTTCTTATCTAGAAATGACCCACATTTCTCTTGCCTTGTTACCTCATTGACACAGTCATTTACATTACTTTTAGGTAATGAAAAGTGTGTGCATCAAGACTGAGATTAGTACTGTGCAAATGACATACAAAAAATGTGATCTCATGGACTAATTATGTTCTTATTGTGTGGTGTGTGATGTTACTGTTTGTACACACACATATAGGAGCTTCTGAGGAAAAAAAACTAACAGGAGAAAGGGATTACCCCAGTCATACATGCATCACGAAGGCTCTCCAGTGTTAAATGTGAAGTATCCAAAGAAAACTCATGCAGTGAAGTTTGAGCAGAGCATTCACATGTCATCCAGACACAGGTATGAAACATAGATCTCAACCAGTAAGCTACATAATGCCCCATGGAACATGGTCCGAATGTTTTTTCTTTTCTGCACAGGTTTAACTGCTGCAATGACAATATAACAGAGAAAAAATATTAAAAAAGTGCATTTTTCAGCAGCTGTTTGAGAAAATTATGTGCCGCAGGTAAGGAAAGTGGAAAATTTTGCCTTTGCTCTGTCTTTTTCCATTAATGGAATTCCAGCACTTTTATCACCGCAATACTTTTTTTTTTTTTTTTTTTGCAAAGGAATTAATAAACTCAGGTACTCCATCATATGTGTGTGTGTGTGAGTTCTCAAGGTACCAGAGTACAATGAGACTAGTTCAAGTAATGGAAGACAAACACCTGGTTTATGACACCAACATCACCACTGCTAAGCACCTAGAATTCTGGGTAGAGTTATAGAACGGCCGCCGGGCCAAAGTGCTGTATTGCACTGGCTGTAGTTAGCATATAGATGGCTCACAATGAAAAAACAAATGAACGTGCATATAGATACAAACACACACACACACACACACACACACACACACACACACACACACACACACACACACACACACACACACACACACTACTAAAAGTAACTAAAATGCATAAAGAAAGATATATGCAGTTTTATACAAAACAAACTGCATTACTACCTTCAAAGGAAAAGGTCATGCAAAGTCATTAGTATATGGCACCATTTGGTTACTACGCTGCCACTTCCAACCAGCAAACAGAAGCAGGGAATACAACTAAGTGTGCTGAATACTGACATAAATGCTGAGCAGCAGCTGATACAAGGATGCCTATAACTGGGATTTTTTTTCTGCTCTACCTTTTGTTAACAATTTTGAGTCTGCACTATAACAGACACAATGTGCTGATGTAGCAATGTTCAAATCAGTAAGAGGTTTCTTGCCTGGCAACTCACTGAAGCACCTGCTACAAAAGTGATCCTTCACTACTTTTTTTATTGTGATAACCATTAGGTAAACTAGATGGTATGCGGATCATAAGAATTAAATGCGTAATGAAAAATCAGTAGGATCTGCTATTAAAAAGACTGCTTTAACAGAAAAAACTAATTTATTGGAATCCATCATTCGATTTTTGAAAGAGAGCCACACCTAACTCAGACATTTAATTCAGTCCCAAAAGCTCTCATCTTCCACGTACTACAAAATTCAGTGCTGCTTGACGATTGGGAAAGAAAACAGGCAATGGGCACAGTTAACGCTTGTTTCCTGTTTTCAGCCACAATGATTTTCAGTGGGTTCCCCCCATTTAAAGCTCTTCTTAAGCAATGGCAATACAGTACCTTCTGGTAGTCTTATCTAAACTACATTCTTATCTGTGGCTACAGCAAATGAATTCTACAAGCATTGATAGAACCTGGCTCTACACTTGGGGGATGGGAATGCTTGCTGAAGACTCTCTCTAGAGATCTCAGTACAATCCAACATAGACAAGAAGCATATAGTTTTCTAATTTGCACTTTGTATCAATACATTGAAATACAGTGCACCACCTACATGGGCACAGCAAGGGCTATTACTATACTTGTAAAAAAACATACAGGTGAAATATACTGTGAGGACATAGCTTAGCAGATTCAAAATCAGTAAAACTGCTTCATTTCTAAGCAAAGTTAAAACCTATTCAATTGCCTGTTTTCAAAAAAAGTCACCTACTGTATATGGAAAGATGATACCGGACAGATTGAAAAATGAGTGAACCCACAAGCTTCTTGATTTAAAAAAAAATACATGGTGCTTAAACAGATCTTACCAGGTGAAAAGACTAAAAACTTCAGAAGTTTGCAGACTGTTTGTGAAATACAGTTAGCAGAAACATGCTAGTATGATGCCCCCCCCCCAAAAAAAAAAAAACACACTAACAAAACCTAATATTTTGTAAATTTGCTGAGCCCACAAAAAGAAAAACGCCATAATTGCTCACCACTGCTCTATACTTCATTTCTGCTATATTTCTTCCACGTCACTCAGCAGGGTCCAGCACAATAGGTGTGTATCTTTTGTCACGCTTTTTTCTTTTAATCCATCTGTAATTTAAAACACCTTCCCATTTTTTTAAACTTTTCTGCAACAATTACAATCCGGTGGGAGTGGAAATATTTCGGTCCTGATCCATTACAGAAGCTAAGAAAAGTTTACAAATCTCCAGTAGTCTGGATTAATGTTCCTTTAAATGGCTATATCTTTTTAAATAAAAAGAAGTTCTTAAACCAGGAAAGTGCAGATAGTGTAACTGAAGCTGTCGTAACTCCAACCATCTGTGTGGAATGCAAGGCACACACCCACAAATACTCTTATATGGTGGGCTCAGACAGTCCCTGCCTTACGGAGTTGTATGACAGAATGCCTGATCTCAACTAACACATACTGGAAAAGAACAGAACTATAAAATTGGCTGGAGGGGAAAACTTCAGAAGGTCTGTAACGTAAAGAAAACAACCAAACACATCATATGATCAAACCTAAGTGTTCCATTCTATCCTGTAGTCGGTGGCATATTTTTAGCTGCTCAGTAATTTAATTTTTTTTTTCGCAAAAAGGATCAGAGTCTGGGAATCACGCCAAATAGCCAGGGAATACATATCTCACCCTCAGCTAACCTGGGTTTGAATTCAGATTAAGGCATCTAGAACACGGAGCCAAAGATTCAGTTTTTGTGTGTGTGGGTGTATGGGTGGGGCCAGCTTTAAAAAAATAATAAAGTTTTAAACTATGGCAATGACTTCATATGTTTAACTGTGACAGAACAGAGTGGACAAAAGCATTGAAACAGCATTCAGCTAATCCCAAAGGGTAGCATCTAATACCAGTAAATTAATTTCAGAAATTGAACTACACAGTCCAAGATCAGCAAGAAAAGTACCACTGTCCTGGATACTACAGTTCAGATGAGACTGACAGTAACAAAATAAATATGGACCATCTTTCAGTACTTTTCCGTTATCGGGGCAACATTTACAATGAGAAGTATTTACTATAAATAGGTATTCTCATATGTCCGAGTTTATTAATTGAAGTTTAGTTAAGTTTTTTTTTTTTTTTTTTTACATTCCGGCCATTTATTCTACATTAGGTGAAGGGGGCATTTCATATTCCTTTCATGACACATTTTGCATATGGGAGGTTGCAAAAGCTCTACTGCTGCCACAGCACTCTTAACACAAACACTGTTGAACAGGCTGCAGCCGCAATCTTTCTGCACTGTACATATCTTCGGGCAAATGTCCTGAATTTTCCCTTATGGTTATAGTAATTTTATTCATAATGTCGTGGTTTTTATGCGTTACTTCATAAAAAGATATTAACTTTGTGAAACTGACCCTTTCAAAGCAAGAGCATACCGTCTGCTCAGAGGTGATCTGTACCTGACATACAAGGTCATGTCCAACCCGGAATTAATGGACATGCTCCACCTCAAAAAATCCAAATCCACCAGAGCCACGAGAGCAAGAGACTTAAACCTCAACACGGATATAAACAGGACGTGCTGGAGGGACAGATTCATCACCCAGAGACTCCTTACACTATGGAACAGAATCCCAGTCCATGTGAGGCAGAGCCCCTCACTGACTCTGTTCAAGAGAAATCTTGACGAGTGGATGGGAGATCGTAGGTTTACCCCGGGAATCATCTCTGTGTCACTGCTGGACAGAGGCACAGCAAACTAATGGGTATAGTATTCTCATCCTAAGGGGTGGTGAAAGCCACACACACTCTGGCTAGGATTATAAATGCCCTAGGGCAGATAGCCTAGTATGAACCTATGAACCTATAAAAGCTGCCGCTTTAAAAAAAAAAAAAAAAAAAAAAAACGCTTCACACACAACAGCTGTTTCAAGAATCGGAAAGGGAAGCACTTCACGGCTAGCAGCTCTGCAAGGATTCTGAGAAGCATCCGCCACAGAAATCACAACATGAGTAACAAGCCAAACACATGAAGTAAAATTCTGAGCATTGTCAGATAATCTGTACAGTTTGGAAAGAGAATTGCTTTTCACACCAGCTTTCAAGGTACTCCAGCCCCCATGTGAAGATTTCAACCACTACCTGCCGCATTACAAATGTGTTGCCCCGATAAAGGAAAAGTACCCATCTTTGTTACATTCATAAAAAGTATATTGCTATAGTGTGACTTCCTAGTGTAGAAAGCAAACAACATGAAAAAGGAAAAAAAAAACTTACAACTCTAATATGGTGATACATCAACAGCTGTTATCCATAGCTGGCCTTGCAGGAAAAAATGAAAACAATCCCCACTTGATACTGGAAGATTACCTTCCAACTAGCTCCACAATGCTGAATCTCTTCAAGCAAAATTCAGCAAGTTAATTTCTACATAAACACACAAATAGCAAGGAATAGCAAGCAATCATGGTAATACAACAGTTTTTGCTGCTGATGAATTCAATGGACAGGCTAAGCTGCAGGAGAGTCAGAAGAGAATCTAATAAAATATGTTCTGCCCTGACTGAAGAAAAGCCCATGTCCCTGGCACAGGGAATCCCCTCACGATGTCAGATGGCTTACACACCATATGAAGACAAAGCAGAAGTAGCCCCCACCACCACACATACAAAATATGGGGTTTGGTTTCATTACAGATCCCCATAATAACTACCTAACAATGACTTATTCTAGCAGTAGTTGTGGCTCATTTGCCTTTGATGCCAGGGGAGCACAAGCCATAGGTTCTACTTCCATGCCCAGTATTGTTTTGGTATTACTTTTACATATACTCAGAACTAAACAAAGACAGTAGAGAGCATGCTGCCCCATCAACAGTTTTAACAGAAACAGTGATGCTAAAATAAACTCTTGTTCCTGCAAATCGCACTACAGATGGAACTCTTCCAATTTATCATTAATGAGAGGATCTGACACAGACAGCTGAATACGGGCAACAAGAGGAATCTGTTACTGTACTTATTCTGTTTATGGACAGTCTGTTCTGTACTGCTGTGGTGCAGAAGCTCTCACTTGCTCTGGACGTGTCTCTTCACCACAGTAAAGAAATTATGAAGTTAACCCATTTAAGTAAAGGGGCGCAGGGAGGAGTTGCCCTTTTAAGAAACCTTTTTGCTTCTGTTTTTACATTTTCTAAAGGATCAGATCACAGTTTTACATTTTCTAAAGGATCAGATCACAGTTTTGCATTTATTCTCATTTAGTTGCTTTCATGTTTTTTTGAAGTTTGTGGTTTCACGGTCTGAATATTTGTTTTTGACATAATGTGACTGCATAGCACAGTTGAACATGCATGTGTGTGCGTGAGAGAGACTTTTTTAAATAGTTAATACAGCAGAAGAGTATGGTAGCATATGGTAAGGTGTTTTTTTTCTGTTATGCTTTACGAGTGCAGGGGAGCTCCTGCTAACACCCTCCATCAGTACCAAATGAAAACAGAAAAAAAAAATGTTTAGGGAAGTTAATGGGGTGCTTAACCTTCCTACAAAACGAGAGAATAGCATGACTTAAGATTATATAAATTGTATAGTGTTGAGTCAATCACATTACATTACAGTTGCAACTCATCCTTCAGATGAAGTGGCAAACTAAAGATCACAGTCAGATATCTGTTCCGATTAGCTCAGGAGACTACTGAAACTCCTGTGATGTTTCTCTGTTGAGGAAGGGAACATTTTGGCATCCTTGCCAAATTCCTCCAGTCACTATAATCACTATTTCACACCGCAAATGAAGAAACTCTAATGATCAGTGTGCTTAGCTTATTACATAAATAAATCTGTAGGCAATGCATAAAGAGAATGCATCATAGCTTGAAACAAGATTTCCTTTTTAATAACTGAACTATAATTTGAAAGCATGCTTATTTGACTCACTGCATTTATTACCAGCAGGCAGAAGGAAAGGCAGAACAAGTGTACACTGCATTCCAAATATAACACAGAAGAAGTGTACAGGCCATCAGGCATCATGAGAAACGAGATCCCAAATGACTAACACTGATGCAGAGTGGTTACAGCAGACAATTTCAGCAATCCAGACATACACTAGGAAAAGATGCAAGGATAAATTACAACTTACTACTGGCAAGTGTGAGTTTATCAACTTTCAAATAAAGATTCCTATGACAGTATCCTGCTGAAAATGATTAGTGGATGGAAGAACAGTTTTCAGCAAATGCCCCTATCAGCACCAAAACATATTTCCTTATTGGGGTAATATTGTTTAAGTGTTCTTGGGACACAGGAAGAAGGTACATACAACATGTACGCATGCCATTATACTTGAAAGTCTCCTTGAACAAAACTAAGATACATACAAGCAACAGAAATTTATATGACATTTTATCAGACCATTCTCAAAACCCAGGATTCAGATGCGTTAATATCAGAAGGCCACAAAACATATTACAAGATACCAATCACGTCAAAGATCATTACCTCACACAGGTCTTGGGATGTTAAGCACCGATTAGGGCAGTTAAAACATACATCAGCAAACATACTACTTATTAATTTGTTGGCATGAGAAGACAATCATAGCACCTGACAGCTGGAATGAAACAGAAACAAAATAAAAGCTCCTACTTTGACCCCAGCCCCAAGAAAACTTACAAAGATTTAACATGCTGTAGACCAGTATCATCACAATAAGGTGCAGAGATAGACATCCCCTATTTTAGGCGCTTTCATATTATGTAAAAAATAAAACGTGGAGTTATCTTAACTTCCACAGGCACATCATGTAAGTGCTACAGAATAAATTCAAAAATGTATCTCCAAACTGCAGACCAATCTTCTTCTTCATCTGTTTTTTAAGTTACGAACATGGGTAAATAGTTGCAAACAGGATTATTTATTATTAGCATCAATATGGAAATCTTCCTATTGAAAATTTTTTTTTTCTGGCACCATCACATTTGAATGCATTAACTGAGTACATTTTTTTCCATTTACCCTCCCGTTGTAATTATCCCTGCACTGTTCACATTGTATTCTGTGTAAATTAACCAAATTGCACATCCCTTGCATTTACAAGCTTAAAAGACACTTGCCTTTACTTCATACAAGCTGTCTACATGCATTCGCCTAATATGTTTGCCAACAGGCAAGTATTTTTGTTTACATCATGTGCTAATGCTTCTAGCACTGTTTCATTGCCATTAACACTGTTGCTGGGGTCTAAATTAGAAGAGTGAAGCAACAAAAGAGCGAACACACTTTCGTCGACACATAAAACCTGAAGCCGATTTTTTTGCTGGTCCATTCTTGGGATTTTACTGTTTTCTCTACTGTGGTGCAATCTTGGAATTGATATATTTAAGTAGCCCCCCACTTTATTTTGTCTTTATAATTTTTTTTTTTGGAACAGTAATTTTTTTTTTACCCTGGGAAAAAAAATCACTGTTCCATAACTTCGCTGTTTTCTGATTTCAGGTTTTACATATCGACAAAAGCATGTGTGCTTTTTCATCATTTCGTTCTTCTAATATAGACCTCTGTTGCTGGTCACAAAATGGTGCTTTGATTTGAGTAAGTGCAGTGAACATCATGCATATTCAGTGAACACTGCTACTCATCTTGCTAATGTGCTGAAATAGTGCAGGCTTCGCACAAAGCCTATATGATTGTTAATGAATCCCAAGGGACATCTTTATAGACTGGACTGTAAGCGAGAAAGCTGTTATTTTGAGGTTTATTTCCTTAATGTTTCCACACAGACTGCAATTTGATTTATTGGTCTGCAGTTTGGAAGGGCGGCCGCGGTGGTGCAGCGGTTAACATTGCCACCTCACAGCAAGAGGTTCTCTGGTTCGATCTTTGGCTGGGTGCATTCTGTGCAGAGTCTGCATGTCCTCCGTGTGGTCGCGTGGGTTTCCTCCGGGTGCTCCGGTTTCCTCCCACATCCCAAAGACATGCTACAGGTTGACTGGATATTCTAAACTGGCTCTAGGCGTGAGTGTGTGCACCTTCTGTGGAAGGTTGGGTGCCGGGTTGGCAACTCAACACCGTAAAACTCCACTGCCGATCATAAGTGGACAGGTGATCTGCTGTGGCAACCCCTAACCAGGAAAAGCCGAAAGAAGAAGCATTATCACAGAAAGCATTTTTATGTGAAAAAGGAGCAGAAATCATTGCAACAGGAATCCTCATCCATACATGTACACAGTAGATAGCTGGTGACAACACTGTTACCTACATTTACATTCAGACAGAGACAAGTGAGTCTAAAGCGCAATGGCTAGATCTGAAGAGACTACTTAAGATTAAAGTACAGAATACTGCCTGAATCGCACACACCACTTGAGATGTTCTTTTACAAGTGTGATAATGCACATTTGAATGGATCACATCACCATTCTTTCATACAACAATGTTCTTCTAAAAACGTATGAAGGTGACTGACGTCCACAGTAACACTACACAGCTACACATACTACATGCATTACAAGCCTTTTCTACACAGTATGACACACACCTACAGCCCATCATTTCTGGATTCAAAACTTCTCCCTCTGTGCTTATGCAATCTAGAGAGCATATCAACAGCCAGCTCTACAGGATAACTCATATGACCACTCTGATGTGGTTCTTTTTTGACAGTGTGATGTAAACACTGTGATTTCAAAAATGTTTATTGCCAGGGGGGTGATACAAATTTCTAAGGTAATCTTCTACCAGGGAAAATATAACACCTAATTAAGAATTTTACATAAGAGGGTATTATCTATTTATACAATCTATATAAGCACAGAATTAGGCACAGTGTGCAATTTTGGCATGCTGACCTCATCAGTGGGATGGAGAGAAGACATCTGTGGTAAAAGTGGATTAAAGGGTTGAGGGCATTCTCTTCCATGTTAAAATCTTCCACTGAGTGGAAGTTGATAAAGCACAGCTGTTCAGGAAGCTAAACACAATGGACATTGAAATTCCTCCGGGTGATATCTGAACCTCCAACCTATCTAGTTATACAATCTAGAGGGCACAGTATTAGCCACAAGCACCACAGGAAAAGTCTGACTCTTAAGGGAGAAAAGTGTGTACTTTTGTCAGGATAACCTCGTCACGGTCTTGCAAATAAGAAGTTTATGCTAAAAGTGGGATAAACTGCAGAGGGAGCCATGTTTAAAATTAAAAGTCTTCTCTGGAGTAAAAGTGGATACAGCACATCTGTTGAAGGTTTACTTCCATGACACTAGAACAACAGACATCAAAACTCACCACTGTCACATTTGAACCACCTACTTAACAGTTACACAATCTAAAGAACACAATATTAGCCACAAGCACCACAGAAGTCTGACTCTTATGGGGACAGAGTACACTTCACAAGATGACCTCATCACTGTGTTGCAAAGAACATGGTTGTGGTAAAATCCAGTGTAATTTGCAGTTAGATGTGTGGATGCTATGATACTGGCAGCAGAGCAAATAATCTTTCCTCACACAATATAAAATAAAACATTTAAACACTGCACCTCTTTGCTTCTCTTTACTTTGTGAACATCATTCAAATATATATGACTCTATAACAAGACTTCTCTGTGCTTTACGTGCAGCTGATGCACATTTCAATGAGTAATATACTTCCTTAGAATCGCAGACACAATTGTACAAACAGGCAGAAACTGTTTTCAGAAACAGTTCATATCAATGTTAGGAATGTTCCTCTTACAAGTCTATGTACGGTAGTCACACTTCTCATCAATACCTTCTCCCTGATGCACCATTGATACTGCAGTCACAGTAATCATTCACACTTGCACTTAGCAGAGAACACTTATTAGCACTTGTCCGTGCAGAAGTAGGGCATGTGCAAGCAATCATGTAGGTTCTTAAAGCAGGTTTATTTCCCCTGCACTTAGTGCAGATTTTGGAATTCATGAATGCTAACGAGTTCACACCTCATTTGCATATTCACAGAACTTGCAGGGCTAAAACTGCACTATATCAAGGTACTTGTGCAGGCAAGGAAAAGGTTATCATAGGGAAGACTCTCTATGTAGCTGGTGACTGCTTGCAAAACATGTTTTTAGTGTTAAAACTACTTTAATGCAAAGGTAGCTTTTTTTTTTTTTTTTTTTTTTAATCAAATGCTGTATTTCAACCTTGGTGATGGACTGCACTTTACGATACACCCACAGCTTACTGTATACAAAGTTTGCCCCTTGTTGGTGCCATAGGCCTATATATCAGTTATTTGTTACATTACAAAAGTTTGTGATGAATGTAACATGACATTATGTAACGCCTTCTATGCCAGTCTGGCAAAAGTTATTGCAAAAGAATGCTGTATTTATTTTCTAGCAATGTCAGGGGGTTGACATTTGCAGCCCACAAACGTGTTAAACCTGTGATGTACAACTGACCACCCTCCACCCAAGTAGATGAACAAGAACACTTACCAATTAGTACTGGAAAAGTTTACATAGATTTGTAAATTGCAGCATTAATCAAAGCAGTTGCACAACTGCTGTCCTCCTTACATGACCTGTATACTCTTATTTTCATTTCCTTTACTTTTTTTTTTTTAGGGGGACTGTATTTACTTGTGTGTACTAATATGGAGCTTTAATTTTTTTTTTTTGAACACTGATGTTGGTTTTGACATGGCGACAACACTATTGGGTATACTGCATAACCTTCAAGTAGGCAATACAATTCAATAATTCACACTTATGTCTTTGCTGTAAGGTTTGCCCTCATGTATTCTCCTCCACCACTACCCTCATGTATTCTCCTCCACCACTACCCTGTGCTAATGATGGATGACTGTGCACTGGCTTTTGCACATTTTTAATGTAGGTATGGTTCCATTATGTATGGGAAAGTAAAATGCTTGATGCATATTATGGTGCAAGGTCCATAAGTGGATACTGCAGACACAGTCATACATTACTGTACAAAGGACAGATGCATACCTCTCAACCTACTTGTACAAAAAATCTGTGCAAAGCCTAAAACAATGGAGGGACACAGGCCTAAAAATAGGGACAGAAACAATAGGATGTGTATTATCATGCAATTTCTGAAGGTTATGAAGTCTGAAACTCAAACGTATGTTATTATCTTAGTGACTAACTCTCAGTGATTTGCCAGAAAACCACAATTTTAATGAGGAACTAGCTCAAAATCTGGACATTCTGCGAAAATCTGTTCAGCTGAGAGGTATGATGTCTCTCATCTTAGAGATATATAACTATTTACATATGGAACCAAGCAACTTTTTTTTAAACAAGTTCCACACTTACTTTGGGCTTCAGATGATGGTGGAAGAGGTTGCACATTTACTTTTCTACCCAGTTTTGCTATACAATTGTGTGCCATTCACTCCATACCAAATCATACAGTATATAAAAAAACATTCTTCTTGGCAGAGGTCTGGCAACAGCAGCAGCGACTTTAATTAAAACCTGCTGCACATAGAACCAAATGCTAACATTCTTTTTATTTAAAGTTTTAAGTGCAATTGTGGCTGTAATCCAGAGTTTTGGATTTCAGGGCAAATGGCTTCCTCGAACTATACTACTGATCTAATCAGCGTATCCTATAACTAAAAAGATCATCTCTACTTGACTCCAAGTAGACTATTCTCTATCTGTTAAACCTAGCACTTGCTCCTACAGTACTTATTACCTTGATACGGCACTCTTATAGATAGCACCCCAAAAAGGCAAACCCCCATTTCTCGGTCACCCACGTCCCCCAGAATCTCTTTTAAAGTTTTTTTGTCTAGTCCTTCTAGCATGTCGATGGATCAGGTGCTAGTGTCCTCTCCTGCTCAGCTGGTGAACCTGGGAATATTGAGGCAATGTTACAATTGCCTCATGTACACAGACAACCCTCTCCTCCTCCCACAAAACACAAATACATGCGAGAGATGCAACTATATGGCCAAACTGGAGGCTGAGCTCTCTCAACATAGGACTGGCAAGACCAGTCAGGAGGAAAAGGTTACCACACACACTATAGACCCAGTCTCACATAGTACCATCTCAACCTCAAATCATACACATAAACACACAAAGACATACTCGGAGGCTCTGATCAAAAATCTACCAAAACAGCAGAGGCCACCAAAGCAGACACCCAAACAACCACCACCTCAGAACACAACACCTGCAACACATAGACCTCACAGTCAGAGTGTCAAACAGTCACAGCCCTTAAGGCCAAACACAATGCCAGACACACTAGTCATTGGTGACTCCATAGTCAGACACACTGACGCCCCGCTCACCAGACTGAGTAAGGAGAAGGTCACAGTAAGCTGCCTGTCGGGCGCTAGAATCCGCCACATAACGCATGCACTCAGGTCTCTCAACAGCAGGTACAAATACGACTCAGTCATTGTCCACGCTGGTGTAAACGACCTGAGACGCACCTCCTTGGACTACATGAAAAGAGACATTGAGGAGCTCTCTGATTATGTAGCCCAGGCAGGTATGACCCTGACCCTGAGCAGTATCCTACCTTCACCAAGAATGATGCCACAATACAGAGATAAGATGATCAGCTTTAACAATTGGCTTAAACTCTGGTGTCATTCAAAGGGGATCCAATGTCTGTCTGCCTGGGATGACATGCTGGACAAGCCACGCTGCTTCTCAAGGGACGGCTTGCACCTGTCACCCTGGGATTCCGGATATTGGCAAAGGCTCTTGCCACCCCATAGTGCCTTTTTAGGCAAGGCTCAAATTCTAAACCTACCACCCTAGAACACAAAAAGGAAAAACTAAGGGTAATGCTGCTCAATGCCAGAAGTCTAAATCTCAAAATGCATGCACTCGAGGCCCTTCTCAGTATGGAGAACATTGATGTCTGTGCTGTGACAGAAACCTGGTTCAAGGCTCCTGAGAGCACCCCAGCACTATCAGGTTTTACCTCATATCCTGCGTCCGCCCCAAAATCCGGAAAATACCAAGAAAGGAGGGTATCCATATTCATCAAGGACACCCACACCTCCAGACTGGTGGCAACGCACGATGCATCGGAAACCATCCAGGTGCAATTAACCATAGGCAAGACTGCTCTGCAAATTGTAGCATGTTACAGGCCACCCTCACAAACTCAGGAACCTCACATGGCCTTCCTGAAAACACTAGAGGGATAAATGTATCACCAAACACCATCATACTAGGTGACTTCAATTACCCTAATATAGACTGGGTACACTACTCAAGCCCAAACACCCTAGCCCAAAAGTTCCTGGAATTCATAAACTCAAATGCCATGGAACAACTAGTCACCATCCCCACAAGAGGAGAAAACATACTTGATCTCATCATCACGAACATGGGAGCACAATGTTCAACACCGGAAGTATACCCTCACTGGTGAGATCAGATCACAAACTAATCTCGCTGGAGGTCCTCATCCCACCCCACCTGAAATAAAAAAGACCACAGTAAAGAACTTCTCGAAAGCCGACTTCACACTTCTAAAGACTAGTGTGGTCTCCTTTAAGGCCCCTGAGCCGGCGGAAAACAGTACTCAAGCCGCTGAATCACTTACAAATGCCTTCTACCAGCACCTGCAGGACTGCATGGATAAGGCAATCCCAAGCAAAACAAAGACTCTTTGTACCAAAGGCAAGCGTCCAGTCTGGTGGACCCCAGCCATAAACAAACTCTACAACAAAAGGAGGAAGCTACTACAAGATAGAGCAAAATCCTTAAAAGGTAAGACACCCTTGATCACTATAAGTAAAATCTAAGAGCTCTCATAAAATCATCCAAAGCAAATTTTGAGAGAAAAATAGCTAAAGACTCAAAAGACAATCATAAGGCCTTCTTTAGCTATGTTAGAAACCTGGGAGGAAACTCCCAGATATGTTCAGAACTAGTTCAAAATGATGTGAAGATTACTGATCCTACAGACATTGCCAACATACTGGCTGACAGGTTCAGTGCAAACTTCTCCCTTCCCCCAAAAGGAGAGATATCTATACCAAGCGATTGCAGCCCCCAAACATCTCCAACGCCCAAGTGAGAACTGCTCTCTCCAAAGCAAAAACACAGCATCCATGGGACCTGATGGTGTCCCCGGCTGTGTGCTCCACGAACTCAACGAGGAATTAAACCCACAGCTAGGACAGCTGTTTAATCATAGTCTTACCTCTGGATACGCACTCCAGGAGTGGCGCACTGCAACTGTGGTCCCACTTCACAAAGGCGGTGCCTCCACCGACCCTGGAAATTACCGCCCATTAGCTTGACAAGCCTTATCTGCAAAGCCATGGAGAGGATCATAATGGACCTCATAAATAAAGACATAGGGAATTTGCAGACTTTGGATCCATCCCATTTTGGCTTTGTCAAAGGCAGATCATGCCTTCTAAACTTGGTTGACTTTGTCGAAACAGTCACCAAAGCCATTGATGAGGGAAAGGCAGTCCATACAGCCTACCTCGATCTGGCGAAGGCCTTCGATACAATACCCCACTCGGGTATCATTGAAAAACTCATCAGCTTAAATGTTAACCCATACATCACAAGATGGGTTGCAAACTGGCTGAGTGACAGAACACACAGGGTCAGAGTTGCTGGCGCCATGTCAGACTCAAAGCCTGTCACAAGTGGTGTACCACAGGGCTCAGTCCTGGGCCCACTCTTGTTTGGCATCTACTTTTCCAAGTACAAGCAAACACAGGAGGGTTATGGCTGACAAAGTTTGCAGATGACTGCAAACTGGGCGCCATAGTAGAAAACACATCTGACACAGATATCCTTCAGAAGGGTCTCACAGAAACGGATAACTGGTGCCAGAGCCATGGCCTAAAGTTAAATGCCAAAAAATGCATAGTCATACCCTTGGGAAAAACAAGGTTACCCTAGCTACCAAATAGGTGGCAATCCACTGAGCACAGAAGAAGTTATCAGGGACCTGGGGACCCAAGTTGATAGTAGTCTGTCATTCGACACCCATGTAGCCAAAGTAGTTAGGAAGACCTTCTACATTGCCCACCTTATCATGAAGGGATTCTCATCTAGATCAAGGGAGGTCATAGTCTCCCTATACTCATCACTCATCAGACCAATGATGGAGTACAATGCCCCATTCGGAATGTATCTGACCCGACACTTGCAGCAGCTTGAGAGGCCACAAAAAAGTTCCTCACCAAAAGGATAAAGGGTCTCAAACATCTGTCCTATGCTGCCCGACTGAAAGAACTCCAACTCTATTCAGTCGCCACCGCTTGCTCAGAGGTGACCTTTGCCTAACATACAAGGCCATGTCAAACCCAGATTTGATGAATATGCTTCACCTCAAAAAATCTAGATCCGTCAGAGCCACAAGGGCGGGAGACTTAAACCTTGACACGGCTATTAATAGGACGTGCTGGAGGGATAGATTCATCACCCAAAGACTCCCTATGCTGTGGAACAAAATCCCGGTATATGTGAGGCAGAGCACCTCGCTGGCCTTGTTCAAGAGAAATCTTGACCAATGGATGGGAGATCGCAGATATACCCCAGGGATTACCTCAGTGTCACTGCTCGACAGAGGCACAGCAAAATAATGGGTATAGTTCCCCATTCTAAAGGGGTGGCGTAAGCCACAAAACTATGGGCTAGGCTTGTAAATGCCCTCGGGCAGATAGCCTAGTATGAACCTATGAACCTATGAGTATACACGATTGCTTGCTTTATGATTTCATCAATAGCTTTGCCCTTGTCGAATTGGTTAATCAGCATGTAATTCGACTACTTACGCTTTTCATTAGCATATTCTGTCATTTACCTTTGTTTGGCGGCTTTACACTAAGTGGAGAGCCATTAAATGAATACAAAATAGCCTACTATCATATGCAAGGAGTGCAGTGTCGCCTACACAACAGCTGCACTTAGTGCAGCTATTACTGAATCTGGCTCACTGTAACTTTCAAGAATTGGTCAGCACTCAACGTTAACCAAGATCTTCCTGAATACCCCTACAAAAGTTTTATATGAATCAAACTACCTAAGCCAATTCCATTTTAAAATACAAAACTAAGTTTTGTTATGAAAGTACCAAAATCTAGGAACGCTCCATACAGAATCACATAAAATTAAAAAATAAGGATTGCTAAGCAACAGCCTGCAGCCCTTTGCTAAAGTGGGAAATAATTACACTGTTGTGGCACAACAAAACATTTTCCAAAGAAGTTTATAATTTCGTACGACCACACAAACAAGTACCAGGTTTAATTGGCACAGAACCCCTGTTTTAGCACCAAACTCCAAGTGTAAATGAGGGCACAAATTTCTGATGTGATGCCCATGCTACACACTTACTGGGCAGTACACATCACTTTAAATGATGCAAACTAAAACGCATTATTTTTGTTAAAATTATGTGAACCTTTCTCATACACAAGAAATCAATACACACAGAAATATCGTTTCATCAATAGCCTTTCCCATTTTTGCACATGGGGTCAAGTGTGTCACTTCAACAGTGACACTTTAGACCCAAGGTTCACACCATCAGGTGGCTAAGCCCTGCTGTGGCTTTTCTTCCATACCACAAACACATACATCTAAAATATATATATATATATATATATATATATATATATATATATGTACACACAGACGCACAACCCTTGATCAAATATACATTTTCTCAAGCCAATCTTCAGCTGGTGTTTTTTGTTTTTTTTTACAGAAAGTTCAACTAATTGATTATTCATTCCCGTGAACGGCAGTTTTGTTGAAACTGGTAACTGTTCATATAACTGGGGGGGGTTAAATAAGGGCATACTTGTGTAACTCACTCGATGGGCATGTGTGTGGAACTCGTGACAGCCTGTCTTGTGCAGTGGTAGTGCTACAGAAAGAAATTTTTTAAGCTAAGGGGTAGGGTCAGCATGCATTACTAAGATGGTACGGAGGGTAAAGCCTTAGTAACACATGCTAACTGTAAACCTGTCACCAAGCCTAAACACACACCTTAAAAAAAATCTTTCCATAGCACTACCACTATTTAGACAAATCTGAGCTAGGGTTACTGAGGATATTTTGCTGTAAAGATTGCAAAAGGAAACTGTTTACATTTTGCAATAATTTGTAGGTTCGTTGTCAATAATATAAAAGTTTAAGCTATTTTTGCCAATATTTTACTATTCAAAATTTAAACAGTTTGATTATTCATACTACCTTCTCTCTCTTTATATATATATATATATATATATATATATATATATATGTACATATATATATATATATATATATATATATATATATATATATATAGGTCCACTACGTAAATTCAAAATACTGATCTCGAAATTCAGTATTAAGAGTCTATAATAATGAACTATCAAAATCCCGCTATATTACAATATTGAATCTTAAAATATTGAATGTCAAAATACCGAATCCGGTACGTTGGTGCTGAGGTACTGCAATCCTCCACCGTTGTGTGATTGTGTTTAGGAGGTTTTGGGGAACCTACCACCATTTCTGTATGCATCTGTGTTCAATGCAGGGTCCACCCAGTGACATAATCAGTACCACTCTATGTTATAAAGCAATAAAGAAATAAATGTTCACAGCAATAACGAAATAAATGTGCAAACATGCTGTACGTTACACATATGCTCCGTCAGATAGCTGGCTGCAGTGTTTCATTAGTTCTCCATACCTCACAATTGTAGAACTCTTGAGATTGCCTGTAGGAAAGCAGGGGTGGTGTATTCGTCCCTGTTCTGCAAAATGTGCTGGAAAGTACAGTTGTGTTCACTTACCATAAATGTAGATGTTCAAGTGTATTCACTGTTGCAGTCCTAACCAATGGGTTATCCAGCTCCCGGTAGCCCTTGATCGGCCAGAATACCAAAGGTAGGTAAATATGACATCGGCCGTCATCGGTTGTAAAGGACGTCAGATACAAAAGGAGACAGCCGACATCACTTCCTCAGTCTTTTTTGCTATAACAGTCAGGAGTCCCCAAAAAAACAAGGCTTAAGCCAAAAGAAACTTTGGCAAATAAAACCAGATTCAGCCTGTACCTTAGGAAAGGAGAACAGGAAATGACCAAAAAAGGGGGAAGGAAACCAGGTCTGCAACAGTGAATACACTCGAACATCTACATTTATGGTAAGTGTACACAAGTGTATTATGTTCATCAAGTTTCACTGTTGCAGTCCTATCCAATGGGTTGATTACCAAAGCCCAGAGAAAAAGGAGGAGGCACTGACAGAATCAAGGATTGGAGAGAATGCCCTGCAGAACATCAGTGGCAAACCCTGCCCTGGCTCTAGAAAACAAAGGCAAATTATAATGCTTTGTGAAAGTGCGAACCGAAGACCATGTGGCAGCCTCTAAAATGTCTTTAGCAGGGACACCCCTTAAAAAGGCTGCAGAAGTGGAAGCTGCTCTTGTGGAGTGGGTCCTAACCCCCTGAGGAGGAACCTTGCCATGAAAGGAATAACAGTAGGTAATATAATGTGCAATCCACTTAGAAATGGTTTGCTTAGAGAGAGCTTTGCCCTGAGCTCCAGGGGCAAAACTGATAACTGTGCTGATTTCCGAAGGTCTTTAGTCCTGTCCAGGTAAAACCTGAGCTGTGTGCATACATCAAGAGAATGTAGGATCCTTTCACCTCTATTTTGAGGATTAGGAGGTGTATGGACTGATTAAGAGTCAGGCTAGAAACCACCTTAGGCATAAAAGAGGGACTGGTTCTCAGAGAGACACAATCTGCATGGAAAATAAGAAAAGGCTCCACAGCCATCAATCCTTGCAGCTCCGAAACCCTCCTTGCTGAAGTTATAGCCAAAAGGAAGGCAGTCTTCCAAGAGAGAAACTTTAAATCTGCAGTGGCAGCTGGCTCAAAAGGAGGAACATTGAGTTTCTCTAGAACAAAATTAAGATCCCAGGCTGGAGTAGGTGCCCTTCTGGGAGGTTTTAAGTTGCAAGCACCTCTGAGAAAAATTTTCATCAGGGGATGAGAGAAAATGAGTTGCTCAAAAGAACAATAAGCAGAAATGGCTGAAGCATGGATCTTGATAGAAGAAAATGAAAGACCACCCTGAAGCAAATCAGCCAGGTATTCCAGGATCAGAGGAAGGGTAGGCTGAGACAAAGATTCCCCTCTAGCCTGCATTCAATGAGTGAATCTTTCCCATTTGCCAGCGTAGGACTTCCTAATGCTAGGCCTCCTGAAGTATATTGACCACCTGCTGGGAAAGGGAATAAGAAATGGATTGATTCATACAATGAGCCATGCTGCCAAATGGAGAGACTGAAGATGAGAATGTAGAATGTTTCCCCCTTCCTGAACAAAAAGATCTGGTTTCAGAGGAAGACGCCAAGGATGAAATTGGGAGAGACTGCGAAGCAGTGGATACCAATGCTGTCTGAGCCAGTCTGGAGCTATAAGAATAGTCCTTGGTCTTTCGTCCCTTATCTTCAATAATACTCTGGGAAAAAGAGGAAGGAAGGCATAAACTGACAGAAGCGTCCAAGGGAAGGACAGAGCATCCACTCTCCAGGCCTTGCTGTGATGCTGTCTGGTGCAACAAAGTGGTAGAAGGTGGTTGTCTGGGGAGGAGAAAAGATCCACCTGAGGAGTGCCCCAACAATGAATGATGCTGTAAAAGACAGCTCTGTTCAGTTGCCACTCATGAGGATCCAGGGTCTGTCTGCTCAACTGGTCTGCCAAAACACTGCGTCTCCCTGGAAGAAACTGAGCTAGGAGATGCAGGCCCAAGGATGCTGCTATGGACCAGAGAATCATGCTCTGTCTGCACAGGGGGGTAAGAATGAATCCCTCCCTGTTTGTTGATGTACCACAACTGTGGTGTTGTCCTGACAAGTAAAGTTCCTGGAGAAAGAAGATACTTGAAAGCTAGTAAGGCCTAGTGAACTGTCATCAACTCCTTTAGGTTTATGTGCAGGTGCATCTGCAGGGCATTCCAACGTCCCTGTATGCATTTGCCATCCAGGTGAGTTCCCCAGGCATAGTCCGATGCGTCCGTGGTAAGAACTTGAATGGCAGGTGATGGGCAAAAAGGCATGTCCTTGTTTTGTAGACTGGCTGTCGGCCACATTAGAAACTGTCTGCAGACATGGAAGCAGAGGAATTATCATATCCAGGTCCTGTGTGTGTTGACACCAAAGGTTCTTGAGGTACCATTGCAATTTCCTCATATCCAGTCTTGTATATGGAATCATGAGAATGCAGGGGGCCATGTATCCCATTGCTTACATGGATTTCCTTGCTGAGAGTTGGGACAGGCTTGCCAAATCCTTGAAGTAAACTGAAACAGTTGCCTGCTTCTCCTGGGTGAGATAAATCATCTGGGCGGCTGTGTTCAGACTCGCTCCCAGGAATGTTATTCTCCTTGGATGGCACAATTTTTTGATTTTTCCACATTGAGAGTGTAACCCAGAGAAGAGAGAGGAGTCTTTACAAATTCCAGATCCTTTAACAGCTGCTCTTGAGAATTTGCGTGAATTAGACAGTCGTTCCAAGTACGGATAAATCTGAATTTTCTTCTGCCTGCAAAAAGCAATGACTGGAGCTACGCACTTAGTGAAAACTCTGGGAGCAGTAGATAAGCCAAACGGCAGTGCAGAGAATTGATAATGTTGCTTGCCCCCTCTGAAACAAAGGTATTTCCTGCAACTTTCCCTGATAGGGATGTGCAGATAAGCTTCTTTGAAATCCAACGTTACTAGCCAGGAGTCCTTGTCTAACATTGGTAGCAACTGATGCAGAATGAGCATTTTGAACTTTGGAGTTACCAAGAAAGTGTTCAGAAAGGATAGATCTAGGATAGAATGCCAGGTGCCTTCTTTTTTTGGAACTACAAAAAGTCTGGAATAGAAGACCTGGCCTACCTATTGAGCAGGAACTGCTTCTACTGCCCCCAGATGTAACGGAGACAAAATTTGCTTTTCTACTTCTGCCCTTTGGTTTGGAAGAGTGTCCGGGAATCCTTTGGGTACTGGTAAGGGGTGGAAAGAAAACCTGTGACCTAGGGATACAGTTGAGTACCCATTTGTCATCCGTGATGGTGGCCCAGACATCTGCAAAAAAGGCCAGCCTTCCCACTAAAGGATTCTCCAGGCAAGGAGGGACAGGCAGAAGTTGGACAGAGTCATTGAGAATGTTTGGATTGAGATGTAGGCTTAGAACTGCCTGCTTTGGAAGTGGAAGCATGCCAACGCTTATACCTTTGAGGGGTAGCCACCTGCCCCCTAGAAGATTTGTAACCTCTAGTCTTAGAGCGGTTCTGTCTGCTGGTATCAGGAAACATCCAACTCTTAGAAGGGTAATTCCTGCTGAAACAAGGAGGTTGAACTTGCAGAA
>NC_056747.1:659472683-659532683 GCF_019279795.1 Protopterus annectens
TGAAAGCTCATTTCACTGAATTTCAATTCACCCTGACCAAATCACTCAAATTACTGAAAACTCATTTCAGCAAATCTCATTTTACTGAAGTTTCACCAAATCTCATTTTACTTAAGTGAAGTACTGGCACTGTGTAGAGTACTGTACGGCAAGGTCTGGGGTTAGTATATTTTATATATATATATATATATATATATATATATATATATATATATATATATATATATATATATATATATATATATATATAGTTAGGGGGGCACAACCTCCCACATTGGGGTGTGTAGCCCCCATTTAGTTTGGGGTATATACTGTCTTCTGGAAAGAGTTAGCCATTGTTGGTGTTGTAAGCATCCATGTCTATGATTTAAACTGTATTGTTTTGAAGCTCTCAGTGAAATATAATATAAAAACAAACTAGGTGGAGGGCTATGCCCCCCCCACATCCCCCCTAACTATATACACTAACTCAGGGTCACACAGCAGTGAGGAATAGGGCATATACCCTTTACTTGCCTTACAGTACTCTACACAGTGCCAGTACTTCACTTCAGTGAAATGAGTTTTCAGTAAATTGAGCTTTCAGCGACTTGGCCAGGGTATATTCAAATTCAGCGAAATGAGCTTTCAATGAGACAAAGCAAACTTATATTTTATATATATATATATATATATATATATATATATATATATATATATATATATATATATATATATATATATACATAGATATATACATATACATACATGCACACATACATACATACATATATGGGTTCCATACACTAGATCGAATTTTCACTAATTCGAAATAGTGCATGGAATGCTCACTGCAGCAAAAGTGCACTTAATCGAAAGTGCACTTACTCAAAGTTCAGTACAATGAACGGGTGTTGTACTGAACCTCCGTGTAGTACTCATGGACCTTAGGGTTAGGGCACGAGTCATAGTAAGGGGATATCCCGTAGGGCTATCCCCTTACCCTAAGGTCCGCGACGACTGCAGTGCAGTGAAGGACATAGCAATGTCCTCCACTATTGTGTGATAGTCATGAACCTTAGGGTTAGGGCATGGGTTAGGATAAGGGGATAGCTTTACTAACTATCCCCTTACCCTAACCCATGCCCTAACCCTAAGTTCCGTGACTATCACACCATAGTAGTAGTTTGTTTTTTATGTCCTCCACTGTCCTGTGGTGTTTTCGGTGAAGTGCACTTACGCAAAAGTGAGGCTTCCTATTACAAGTTTGAAGTAGTGAAATTTCGTTCTTGTAATAGGAATCCATATTATATACATATATATATATATATATATATATATATATATATATATATATGTATATATATATATATATATATATATGAATATATATATATATGCACAGAGAGAGAGAGATGCAAGTTATTATATATAGACACACACAAATACATACATTATTTTTTTAGGGAGCAATTAAGCAACGGCTAACTTTTAAGCTTGCATACAGTGTCCAAAAAATCGAATTTGCTTTGGGCTTCAATCACCGGCACAGTGATATCACAGAAATAACCACTTTTATCAATAAATTATGCAGTGCTACTAATCTCCATCACACAAAAACAAGCACTGGGTGAAATTCTGAAAGCTTTACCCTAAGCTTCATGATCACTCCCAGGTGTAAATCTTCTTTAGAAAGAGAAAATACAATAAATGAGCTTAAAGCTAAGAGGAAGATCTTTGAAATCTCAAGATTGTCATTTTGACATTCTCCAAATGTCATGCAGTTTCTAAAAGCAGACATACCCAAACCTAATGTACGCTCAGAAATTTACCTGAACAGACCCATATACCCTTCTAAAAATGCTACGCTCCGTGGCTACATTTAATGCATTACACTTAGGTAAATATCAACATAAATTCCCAGAGCACACATACCAAATGATAATAGCCTATGGCATGTGACTACACAAGCACACCTGAGGACAACTACTTGGCTTTAGCTGCAGACCAGATTCACACTACTCCTAGGAAATGGCCATTTTCTTTTTTTGTTTTTAATTAGAGTGAGCTACAACTAATTTTAAAGTAGGGCGCTCTCTCTTTGTACAGCGATTAATTTCTACAGTTAGAACTGGTTTAGCAAGCAATCTTCCAGTGAGAAGATGGGGCTAATACTGTTATCATACAGTAAATTTGCTGCTGACTACAGCACATCACAAAATTTTTAATTGGCCTGTGAATTCTAGTTTCTTTGTTTAAATTTGGTGTGGTAAAGTTGTCAATGCTCTTGCTTAGCTTTGCTGTGACTACCTGGGCACGTCTAAAACAATTTAACAATCGTCATAAATTAACTGCTCAATACCTGCCTTCCCTTAAACCTCACTCCTTCTCCTGAACATTATTCTGTATGTATTGCTCCCACAAATGCCATTCATTTCTGTGTGATTTGCTCTTTCCCTTTTCTAAAGATCCCACCTCCATTTTTTCATCTCTTTTGCAGTATTCAGTACTTATTTACAGTTAGTTTAGGTCTGAATTGCCATTTTGTAGTAATTGTGTTTTTTGGCAGCCAATGGCAGTAAACTTAGTACTGCCCTTACTATGTCTACGCTATTCAGATCCTATGTCCTAGTTCAAAATAATAATTTCCTTACTTACTACTATTTGTTCTCCTAATATTTTTAGCAAAGTACTCTGTAGTGAGTTTTTAAAATCTACCAACTCATTACACTCCCAAAAACATGTTCCCAGTTATCTTTTTCTTATTCATCACACCTACAGCATTTGCTATCTACCTGAGGAACATTTTTCTGAAGTCTGATTGGGGTATAAAAATACCTATGCAAACACTTATGAGTGAAAGTCCTAAACCTTCTTAACTTTAATAGATACTTGGGAACCATACCAATGTCTTTCCATTGTCCTTTTGTAAATTACCTTTCCAATCACTTCTAACCTCTGCTGACTGATTCTTATAGATATCATGCAGTGTAAGCCCTACTATTTATCTGCTTTCAAAAGCAGCTCCTGTTCTAGACTCAAGCTCTACTACAAGTCTTTTACTTAGCAGTCCACTATCCTTTTCACTTTGCTTATACGCTGATATTAATCCTTGGTAGGGACGGCAGTCTCTAGCCTACAATCCAAATATCTGCTTGAACTCGCATTACTTTATTACCTTTCCCTTCTAGTTACTTGTTCCCAATACCTTGGTTCTTTTTCTAATTTTCTCCATAAATTCCAGTCTCTTCTCTTCTCTGCTTTCTATACCCCAACTTGCAGTCATCTCGGTTAGCAAAATATTTCTCCAGTACAATGCTGGCTTTGTTCTTAGAATACTTTCTGCTGCTTTATGAATAAAATATTATGTACGTCTGTTACTCTGCTTAAAGACATACATTCAAAACCCCAGTCTGACATTTCTCAACCCCCCCCCCCCCCGTTTCATCATCATCCCTTTCCAGTTTGATTTAGAGCCTTCCACTTGTGTTATAAAAACCTTAAGTGTGTAGCACTAAAGTATCCCTTCAAAGCTGGTAATCCTAAACCACGTTGTTCTGTGGGGTGAATCAACGTATCCTACATAACTCATGCACTTTTACACTCCCAAATAAATTCCTTCAACTCTAATTATCATCCACAAAATCTCTAGTTGATAAAAACATTTGATCTGTACATAAAACTAAAGGGGCCAAAAACATTTTCACTGTTTGTATCTTACTATCCATAAACAGAAGCGTACACGTTTCAGTATTTTTATATTATATTTTGTTTACACTCAACTCATATCTTTAGCTGCCACAACAGAATGTTTAATTCATGCACCTAAGTATTTCATTTTGTCTAGCCCCCATAAATATGGGTACTGCTGAACCAGTTCATGTGTGGATACAGTTTCCCACTTTAGCCTTAGTATTATCTTCTCTGATTTTATATCAAAAGAGACTTGAAAATATGTCTCAAAATGTTCCACAACACCGGAATGCCCTTTTCTGGATTCTTCAAGGACAAAATATCATCATCTGCAAATGAAGCTTACTTTTCTAGATTACCACAACATTTATACTCTTGGATTTGTGAATCCCTTACTTTCTTTGCCAGTGGTTCTAAATATAAAGAAAGCAACAAAGGATAAAGAGGCACACCTGCCTTGCTCCTCTGTTCAAAATCAGCTCAATGGTGGGGAACCCTCCCACTTTAATTTTGGTCTCCAACCCTTGATATATCGTTCTAATTAACACTTACTCTAAAAGGAAATGCAAATACTACCATTGCCCTACCCATAAAAATCCAGCTGACCCTATCATATGCTTTCTCTGCAAGTAGATTATGTGTAAACCTCTTTCCCCATACTGGTCAATTGTCTTATTATCTTTATCATTAGGGAGAACATTAGAAGAAGGCAGGGCTTAGTAGGCTTATCAAATTCCATTGAGATGACAGCAGTGACAGACAAAAGGTTCTTTTACAAAAATATATGGGAGTCAGGAACTTCATAAAATCAGTCATGCTTTTGGGAGTGTTAGAGGTTGGGATTCAGGGTTCACAGAAGCCATGACAAAGGTATCTAGTAAAGCCACTAGGACCAATGGGATAGCAGATAGCCAGACATACAGCTATCCCAGGAGGGATATCCTACTTGTCATTAACACTGTAACAGAGCTCACCGAAAGACACCATCAGAAATCAAATCAGACAAATCTTGACAAAGGTCTATCACATTTTGATGTAGTTCGGTTGGACTGAGAGTGACTTACAAAGTCCACTGGATGCAGACTTGGGAGGCTGGGGGTTTGGTGTGAGACAGGACTATTTACCACTCCATCTGAAACTTTACATTACGTCCAAGTCCACACTATGAGTGATCTGAAAGGAGAATGTAAATGGGGCCCACTGGCTATAAAGTATAACTGCACATCTTCACAAACTCCACATACAACACACATCCACAGCAGTAGTGGCCTGCTCCTCTCCCTATCAGTAAACGGCAACGCTCTGCTAAGCTCCATGGCCAGCTACCAACAGAAGACATCTAATGGAGAAAAAACCAACAAAATAAGTTCCCCAAGGAAACAAAACTCAACACACCAGCAAGAAGGTGAACCGGCAGCCAAGGAATAAAACAGCATAGCAGGAGAAAGGTGTACTAAAATTTTTTTTGAATGAATAAAGAATAAATAAAAGGTTTAGCGCTTTTGTCTAACGAACTATTAGGACTTCATCAGAACAATGCATATCAATACACTTGTCACTTAAATAACGAAAGGTAAAAAGCTATTTGATAGGCTAATAATGACCATTAAATCTTTAAAGATACAGAGCGCGTGGAAAAGCATAAATAAATGCAAATGATGCCAAAGTAAATGTATAAATATATGTAAATAACTGCCACAGATCTGAAAAATTATAAATTTTGTTTTAAACTTTTATGATTTTGGAGATCTAATGAATACTGTATGGTTGGTTAAGTTAAAAGAAAGCAAGTATATCAAATACATATTGAATACGCATGTTTGTTGAATAAAACACTAAAACATCTAAATTAAACAAATAGATTTAAGTGCAGGACAAATATAACTATAACGTCAACCTTGACTATAAATATATATATGTTAAGTGACCAGAGATGTTACTAAAACTCCAATAAAACCTCCTCATTGACAAACCATAAAAATAAATGCATAAAAATAAATGCATCATGAAAAGTATGTCATAAAAATATGTGAAAAATAAATATTTAAAAGGAAACCAGTAATGGCATAAATACACAAAGGTATAAGGCATCTGGCAATGAATACATAACTGAATTGATAACTTCACAGCCCTTAGTTTTAAAGCACTAGAAATTGATGCAGCATTGTTCAAGCCAGGTTTATCACTGACCCTAAGGCAAAGTTGCCAGAGTAACTCCTTATATTCAATGGTACAACCCCATGGGCCACCTCTTGGATTTGGGGTTAACTGTTCCAAAACAAAGAAAAGATTCTTGTTACTGTCACAAGAAATCTTATGTCTGTATAAAGCATTAGTTGCGTTAAGGTGTTTAATACCATAAAAATGTTCATAGATTCTGGTATGTAGAGAACATTCAGTTTTACCAACATAGTATGCAAACAAGCATCACAAAAAGCAAGGTAAATTACTACAGTCGAATTGCAATTAAAACCTTGCTTAAAACTGAAGGTGTAATTTACAGTGGGTATATTAACTGTCTTGCCCTTATATGCACCTGCATTATTTGCGAGTACCACATTTCCTAGTACCTCTAATAGATATTGCAACCAAGGAAATCCCTACAACAGGTATTTTTTCAATTTTTTCTTTTAGGTTAGCACATCTTCTAATGGTAAAATGAGGGGTGTCACTAATAATTGTCTTAATCTCAGGATCTACCCCCAGAAAGTTCCAATTGGATTTTATTAAGTTCATAATAGAGGGACTTTCATAAGAATATTGTAACACAATTGTTGGTGAAACTCTGCTTACTAGCATTAGCATTTAAGTCACCTGAATTGTGGGTACTTTGGGGTAACCCATAACCTAAAATTAGGTGGAATCTAGTGCTCCTACCCATAAGAATTTCACCATACACCTTTTCCAGTAAACCAGGATAACCCCTTTCTCTGAACATACACTTCAGTTCCTTGAGTTCAACCAGCAAATCCTTGTCGTCCAAAACAATCCAAGCTAAATGTACCATTTGACCTTTAACTACACTATGTTTTTGTTTGAATGGGTGACAACTATCAAAATACAAAAAGCTGCAGAAATAAGTAGTCTTGTGGTATAATTTGGACTTAAAAGTTTTTGTCAGAAGATCTTTCTCTAAAATGTATAAATAATTGATCTTAACTGCAGCATAACTTGAGGTAAACTGCAGAAATGTGGTGGTGTTCAAATATGCAATAAAATCTTTCAGTTCGGCCTCGCTGCCTTTCCATATAAAAAGATGTCATATAAAAATCTAAAATAAGTAGTGAGGTTGCCAAAACAGGTGGAAGCAAACATATAAATTTGCTCCCAATGCCACATTATGATGTCCACATGCAAGGGTGCACAAGCGGTATCCATTGCTGCACCACTAGCTTGCCTAAAGTATTCTCCCTCAAAAAATAAGTAGTTGCGGTTCAAAATCAAATTCATAAACTCACAAACCATAGATAATTTACCGATATCAAAGTCACTATGCATACTAATAAATTCATAAAACCATTCAAGCCCCGTCTCATGTGGAATATAAGAAAATAAATCTTTAACATCAACAGTTACAAAGTACTATTCTTCATGGAAATACTCCTGTTTAATATTAAGAAAATCTCATGAGTCTCTTAAAATGTAATGAAAGGGCTGTTTCAATCCCTTGACAACATGATCCACAGAGTGCTAGGGAATGGATTTTAGACCCAGCAGATGTTACAATGGGCAGAAATGGATGGCCCAATAGATCTTTGTGTACCTTAGGTATGCCAACATTTTTTTGGCACAATTGGATAATCTACATTAAGGAACTGGTATTCAGTTTTACTTAACTTGTCCTCCAATAGCAAATCATACAAGAAGGTGCCAATCTTACAGTATACTATGTGCATCTCATTATTAGAGGTTCTCTGATATTGCTGCTGGTTGTTTAACAAATTGAACAACATTGTGCATGAAGAATAGTTGTGTAAAATCTTACCATAACCATAGATGTCCTTCTCTTCTATGTTGCAGTATTCTTTACATATGGGTTGTATTCTGCCAATCGGCCCAACTTCTGGCCTATATACAGAAGCTTAGAGCCACTGCCTGTATTTGAGATGTCACATGAAGGCAAGTCAACTTCAGCCATAAAAGGGACAGCCGCATGTACAATCTTAAGAATAAGAAAGCCTTATAAGGAAAGGAGTCCAAAAGGAGTTTAAGGATATCATCCCAGGAAAGAGCAAGCTGTAGGGGGAAGGCAGGAGAGACAGAACACTGCAAACACAGAAGAGAAGGACATCTATGGTTATGGTAAGATTTTACATAACTATTCTATGTCCTTCTATTCAATGTTGCAGTCTTCTTTAATATGGGAGAGTGCCAAAGCAGCAATGGGACCCAGGGTGGAGGACAGAGTAGGAAAAGGCTAAGAGGAAGCACTTTCCAGGAATCCACAGTGGATTGCAATTGGCAAAACCTGCCCTGGATCTGGAAACAGTATCCAATTTGTAATGTTATGTAAAGGTATGAACAAATGACAAAGTAGCAGCTTCCAGGATGGAATGAGCATCTAGACCTTTGAAAAAGGCCCCTGAGGATGCAACTGATCTAGTAGAATGGGCCTTAATGGATGCGGATAAAGACTTCCCATGGAATTCATAGCAAAACACAATAGTCTTAGAGATCCATGTGGAAATTGTTTGTTTGGATACAGGCAAATCCAGAGCCCTGGGATGAAAGGAAACAAAAAAAAAAATGGTCAAACCTCCTAATGGACTTACTTTTGTCAAGATAAAATCTGAATTGTCTATGAACATCCAAGGTATGCAAAACCCTCTCACTGGAATACTGTGGATAAGGGAAAGAAGTAGGCAGCTGGATGGCCTGATTAAGAGACAATTCATTCACCACTTTGGGCATGAAGCTTAAATTAGTTCTCAAGGATACTCTGTCCCTGTGAAAAACTAGGAAAGGGGAGGAAGCCATCAATGCCTGACTCTCAGAGACCCCTCTAGCAGAGGTTAGGCTACTAGAAGCACAGTTTTCTATGTGCAAAACTTTAGAGAAACAGAAGTGTCTGGTTCAAAAGGGGCCCGAGTACAGTTTCCCAAAATGGTTTTCTGGGGGGGGGGGGTCTTAAATGTAGGACTCCTTTAAGAAAAAGCTTAACTTCTAACCTGGAAGCTAAGAGGGAGTTAAAGGCAAACAGTAGGACAAGGTACAGCTATGGACTTTAACTGAAGGAAAGACCACTGTTGAGCAACTCACACAAGTAAAAGTACTAATGGAATGTCTGCACCAAAGGGATCTTCTTTCCTTTTTAGGCACCAAATGGAAAACATTTTCTACTTGGAAATGTAGGATTTTCTACTATTGGGTTTCCTGGCCTCCTGCAAAACTCATAACACGTCCTTAGAAAATACAGGTGCCTGAAATGGATCAAAAGTTGATCACCCACAAGGTTAGCTGTAGGGCTGACACATGGGGATAAATTGATGACCCTTTGTCCTGAGTGAGTAGGTCCATCTGGTGAGTACTTGCAGCAATGACCCCTGGTTAATTACAGGAGAAGACGGAACTAGTGCTGTCTTACCCAAAAGCGGGTCACTAGCAAGATTTTGGGTTTCTCCTGTAGGATTTTCAACAGGACTTTCTGAATTAAGGGGAAAGGGGGATGCAGAGAGAAACATCCCCTTCCATGAGAAAGATAGTGTGTCCACCTTCCACACTTGAGGGTTCCGGACCCTTGCACAAAAGCGAGGAAGTTGTTTGTTCATAAGGGAGGCAAAAGGTCTAGTTCTGGAGTACCCCATTGGCAAACTAGATCCAGGAACACATCCCTGTGAAGCATCCACTCATGAGACTGTGTCATAGATCTGCTTAATGCTTCTGCCACCGAGTTCTAAGCAGAGGGAAGGTACAAGCATGCATTCACTTTATATTTTGAGTAGCCAATGCCCAAGGCTTGATGGCTAGGCATCAGAGAAGGTAAGGTTTTGTGCACCCCTGCTTGTTTATTTACCAAAGGACCATGGTATTGTCTGTGAGGATCTTGAGAGGTCCCGGCTGAAACAGTGTGTAAGGTCCGTAGAGGTAGAAGTAGAGCCCTCATTTCCCTAATGTTGATATGTTCCTTCCTTTGAGAAGGGGACCAAGGATCCTGAACTTTCCTGGAAGCAAAGGTTGCTCCCCAACCTAAGTGAGGCATCTGTCAAAAGTTGCTAAACTAGTTGAGGTATCTGAAGAGGTAGGCCAGGATTCTGACTGAGTTGCTGCATCCACCAATGTAATTCTTTTTTTCAGACAGGAGAGCAGGGGAATCAAGACATCTACGGAGTGAGCATGCAGGGACCAGACTGTCTTTAGAAATGACTGGAACTTCCTCATGTGTAGCTTTGCAAAGGACAACATGGGGATAGTAGAGGCCATGAATCTCAGAAACTCCCTGGACACGACAGAAGGAAGAGGCAGAAGAGCCTCCAAGAAGGCCTTGATACATGTTACTTTCTCTACAGGAAGAAAGAAACATCATCAAGTCTATGTGGAACCTGCACCCCAGGAAAATGAGGTCTTGACTTGGTAGAAGGGATGATTTTTTTTGAAATTTGAGAAACCCAGGGCCTGCAGAAAGGGAATAGCTATGTTCAGATGCTGGGTTAACAAATATGGACTGTTGACCAGAAAGAGCAGATCATCCAAGTATGGGTAGATCTGAAGGTCTTTTAGCCTCAAATAGGCAATAGATGGGGCCAGGCACTTTGTGAATACCCTTGGAGCAGTAGAAAGGCCAAAGTGGAAGGCAGTAAACAGTGCAAAGAACCCACCGAGAAATGCAAAAACTTCCTAAGTGAGGATGAACATGGCTATGCAGGTATTCATCCTAGAGACCCAGGGAAACTAAGAAGGTTTGAGGAGGGACCAGGAGAAGGAGAGCAGGCAGGGATAGCATTCTGAAATAAGGCACCACGAGGAAAGTATTTAGTAGGGAAAGATCTAATACAAGACTCCAAGGATCATCTTTCCTTGAAACTAGAAACATCCTGGAATAGAATCCCCTCCCCAGTTGGTCTGGAGGGACAGACTGGAAAGTTGAGCAAGAATTGAGGGAAACAGATGTAGTTAACGAGATGGGGGGGGGGGAGGTATTCCCTGAAAGGGAGGGAGAGTCTCCCAAGTCATAAAGTACCCGCTTTGGATAACTGAAATCACCCAGGAGTCCTAAATGATTTCCAGCCAAGCAGAAAGGGAAAGAGAGAGGCGAAGAGACTAGGGGGTGTGACTTGGAAGAGGAGGCAGAGCATAACAGAGGACTTTGTCTGGGCTGAAAGGGCTGCTAAGGAGGAGCAACAGGAGCAGAAGTAACAGTTTTAGTCTGTGGGTGTCTCCTAGAAGGCTTACGAGGCCTAGTTCCAGAAGGAGCAGAAGTAGAGAAGCGAGCAGGTTTCTTGACAAAAAGAGTTTTGACAGGAAAATTGCTATGAAATTTTGGGACTGAAGAAACAAGTAAATGTTTCAAATCCTGAAGCTACTCCCTTTTCCTGCAGTGATTTAAATAACTCTGCAGCTGCTTTGCCAAATAGGAAGGAATTATCTAGAGGAGCATCAAGCAATTTTGCTTTGTGTTCATCAGGGAGTGTCTGGAGACTTAATCAGGAATACCTTCTGAGAACAGATGCAGAAGCTGCTGCTCTGGTAGAAGCCTCCACTGCATCATAACTGCACTTGAGTGTTGAGCTACCTGGGAGGAGATTGATAAAAGTGAAAGAGCCAAAGATTTAGCCTCTGATTCAGGCAATAGGGAAAGAGCCTGGTTAGCCTGAGTGAGCAAGGCCACAGCATACCTAGACATGTGTTTGATAATTTAAAGCCCTGATAGCCAAGGTGGAAGAGGTATAAACCTTCTTACCCAGTCTTTCCAAAATTTTACTTTCCTTATCAGAAGGAAGTAATTTAGTTGAGGGAGATAACCTTGAAGATTTATCTGAAGTAATGGAAACAACAGCTGGGTCAGCTGAGTGGCATTTAAAAAGAAACTTGCAATCCTCAGGGACCTTACAGAAGTGATCAGGTCTTTTAAGATCAGGGGCCTGGGAGTCAAGGGTCTTGGATGTTGCCTTAAAGGCATCTAGGAAGGCTGGCAGGATGAGTGGAACTGCTGAGGGAGCAGGGGCGTCAAGCTGGAGTAGCTCATAATATCTCTTTTGTTCTTCTGAGATCTCACTTAAAAAATTCTCTCATTTTGTTAACAGTTTCCACAAAGAAAAACTCTCCAATGGGAGAGTCACCCCCATTAGACTCTTCCTCTGACGAAGCATATTCCAGAAAAGGGATCGGAGTGGAATATGCTAAGGAGTCTTCATCCGAGGAAGACTCCTCAGAATCAGTGTCATGAATTTGGAACTCCACAGACTGCCCTGAAGATCACCGATGGGAACCTGACGTTAGCAATGGGGATGAGGAAAAGGCCAGGGCAGCTACAGGAAAAAGAGTCAAAGGCCACAGAGGCAGAGCCTTAATGAGACCCTGCAAAAAGGCTTTCTAATCTGATGTAGAAGTAGGAGGAGCAGGAACACGCCAAGTTTTTTTGCGTCTTTTTAGCATGTTTTTCCCTTTGGGGAGAAATAGCAGACATAAGCCTCATCTCAGACACCTCCCTAAGCAAAGGAGCTGGAACAGTCCCAGAGCCTTCTGCAATAATGAGCCACGGCACCCCCAAGTTGCCCAAACTGAATGTCTGCATAGCCTCGGACATGCTAGGCCCCACACTTCTGACAACTTCCACACCGGTACTCGCCTAGGGAGCAGACCCTACCTCCAGTCACACCACTGGGTTTTCATCAACCTGAAGGGATACATTGGAGGGAAAAGGCACAGGTAAAGAGGCTTCAGGCCTAGCCTTGCTAACCTTTCTCTTAACGGATGGTTCAGAAGCACTTGCGGAACCTTCCATAGCATCCCTAGCCAGACAATTCAATCTTTGATTTTCTAAATAGAGTTTCAAAGCCGACAGACGACTATGCAATGTTTTAGGAACAAAGGCCTGACAAATAGAGCAGGCCCAGTGGTCGTAATTAGGCCCCAAGCAAAACAAGCAAACTTGTGACTATCTTTATGTGGAATTTGCCTTCCACGCCTACTGTTGACCTTTCTGGATGACATTAACAACAAAAGGCAGTAACATATTAAATCCTCTATGGGATACTTATCTGAACCTGGAAGATGACACCAATAGTATCCAATGACAGACCGAACATACGAGTCAACCTTACAGAATGCCGGTGAAAAAGTTCTGAAGATTGTAAATGTGGACATCCCTTTTATGCCTTACATTGACTGTATCTTTGTGCGATGTCCCACGTACATGCAGTGGCTCCAAGCTTTTGTATACAGGCTGGATGTTGGCTTGATTGGCGGAATACAACCCATATGTAAAGAATACTGCAACACTGTATAGAAGGACATTAACCAATCCTCCCCCTCCATCAGGTTTCATGATGCATATGTCAGTTTATTTACAGTTTCCTGTAGTAACATCTTGTCATCGGGGGTATACTTTTCAGTGAGTGCTTGTGTATGTGTGCACACCTGCAAGCCTGTCTCTCTCTCTCTCACACACACACACACACACACACACACACACACACACACACAATCGCTACCCAAGGAAGGAATCAGAAGATGGTACTAGACACTAATTACATCCCTGACCACTCACCACAAACCCAGATCAGTCTACCTGGCCAGCTGGGATAAATTAACAGCCAATGTTGATCACATAGGTGTTTTGTTTCATGTCAAGCACTCCAAATTATGCTGTCAAAACTGGTGAACAGTATGGAAGAAAAGAACAATCCCAAACACTGTTTCAAGCTTCTGTTGTAAGGTCCTCATACAAACTGACTTATGTATGCACCTTGCTTAAACACAAACTAACATGTGCTGCAAACACCATTTGTTGATCAAGCAGAAAGGACCATAAGTGAAGATTCCTGTTAAACTAACAGTTTGGACTTTTTCTTCTTAGACTCTTGGCTCCTAATACGGCAACATTGATTTTAATGGGTCAAGAGACGACCTACTCTCAAGAAGCACAATAAAAGAACAGGCAGCTGAGCGATAATGGTGATTAGTAAGGTCTGTTTATCAGTAAAAACTTCATCAAGGGCCAAACATTCTTACCATCACAAAACTGCTGAAATCTCTACCAGCTGATTTTTGCAGAATCCAGGTATAATTTACAATCATCAATTAATGTATTTGAAAGGAAGATGCATACTGCTACCTTAAATATTTATCCTTTAAGACTGATTAATTTGCTTGTAAAGGGTTACTGTTTTTGATTTTCTGGAATCCCTATATACTGGAAGTACAAGCAAGGAGAACAAGTTGTCAATGCAGAATCTACTTAGATGGGGAATACAGCAGTGAAACAAAAACTAACTGATTCGCAAGGAAACCTGTAAGAACATAGTTATGACTACAAGTCTCGCATGAACAGAAACCCCACACAAACACAATGATCACTGTTCCAATGGGACAGATACTTCAGAGTCCTTTGGGTATAAACAAAGCATGTTGCTTATACTTTGGTCTCCTTGCCTTAGGGAGGTGTGATGTAACTCTGTAGCTCATTACCTAATAAAAATGGTATCAAAGCCAGATGCAAACTGGCAGAATAAGTAAGTGGCATCACTTTTGTCTCTCTTCTAGCTGCCTATTTACTTCTTTTATTAACCAAGTACTTCTCTAAACTCTAGTATGACATGGACAGGTCATCCAGACTTCACAAAACTCAATTATGCTGTCAGTTCTGAGATATTCAAAGGGAAAGACGCTGTGGGGGGTGCAAACAAAGAATGCATGTCAACGGACGTGGACAATTGTCCTCATGTATGTACTGCAAAGAAGAATGGAAGGCATAGATGTTCTGAGAGCTCTGATGCTTTTCATTTTTAATATCACCTGTCACTACAGTGTGTGATATGAGCATTCAGCTTACTGTGGCACACCAGATCAGGGGAAGAGAGCTGTAAACATGTGTAAGATGTCTCAATGATGGTTGATATATGAATAAACATTTTCTGAGCCACTCCAAGCAGTCTGCCCAGAACCTGGGGCCACACTGGAGACTACAGCAACTCTCCAACTACTTCCCAGACAGCTATTCCCATTTATCATTACCCTGTCCCCATTTTTCATGCTAATCATTACTAAGCCTTTAACACCATTACATAAGCATTTATCTGCCTTAACTACATTCAAGGAGATTCACTGCACCTCCTTCTAGGAAAGAGCAAACCATACCTCTGTAATACACAGGGCCTTAGCACTAATATCTGCTACAGAAAAAAAAGTACTCATCTGTTGGGGGTGGGATGGGGTAGAGACACCTTCACATGCATCCTCTATCTTAAGCTTAGTGTGAATGTGTACCAAAAGCAGGACAAGGCTGCTTTCAATTACAGGACCTAAAACTATCCGGCCTTATAAGCCAACTTCTTAAAAATATAGATAAATGCAGTAGAGTGAAAATCATCCCAGGTGGAGACTGAAATTTGTGATTATCAGTGCTCTACAGCAGTTAGCAAATTAAAACAATAACATAAACGGTATTTATTTCTTAACCAGGTAGGTGAGCTGGTCTAAGGACCCTTTTTAGCCACGACCCAAACCACAAGGTACAACATTATAAATAAACACTGAATTTATAACAAAATACAATAGTGTGTATTTGAAAGATCTACTTTGAAATCCCAATGCTCATATAACCAACGTTCATTTACGTAAGATGAAAATAGTTAAAGATGAACAGAACTGGGAAATTTTCCCAGGGTAACCCAAATGTAAATAAAACACACACAGAGGTAAGTAAAATCCACCTAGGTGGGGGGCTGTGCCTCATTCTCCCCAATGTGCACCCCCCAACTATACATACCAACTCTGGGATCGGAGAAAAGGGCATGCTGGGCAAGTGTTAACTTACCCAGGGAATATTTCGCCATTCAGGTATTTAGATCAGAGTGTAGTATGTGTGCACTATATCTTTAAGAAGCATGCTAGGCTGTGCGTGAATGTATAAATTCCAGACGCATACAATCCCTACTGCCATTTTGAAGCAGCAGCCAGTGCGTAGGCATGTATGATCACAGCATTTAGTTTGTATACAAGTTACTTAGTCATAGTCAAATAAGCTTTACAGTAATGAGTTTGTATAGAATAACGCTGCTTAAATAGAACCCACAAAGACTTGTTTATTCATGTACCAACACAAAAGTGACATGGTGTCAGAACTGGTATGGAAAAGAACAAAACATTTGGAGCCATGAGATGTAATGGCGACAGTGAAGGAAAACTAAGAGAAAACAGTGCAAAACCAGAAGGAATCAAAGGTAATGAAGAGCAACACAAATTATTGACTTGATGCAAAGAGGCGAGAAAAGGCATTACAATGGCATAAGCTGCATTATCAGGCAAGCAGAAAGCTCAAAAAGTTTGTTAACTAAAGAAAATGTTTAAGATAAAAGTGTTTGATGAAACAAATGCATTTAAAGACCAAACAAACATGTTAAAGTACAAAATGAGCATGTAAAAGTGTAAAACGAGCATGTTTAAGGCAGAAAAAATATGACTGAGGCATAACTGGGTATGCTTAGTGTAAAACAAGCACAAAAAGTACACTGGGCATAAAAAGGAAAATGGTTTAAACGAACACAAAGAATAATAATTAAAAAAAAGGGGCACGGTAGATAAAAAATAAAGCAAGGTGACTGCTATGTTGGGGAAAGTGCTGTGTTTGGGCACAACTACGACTTCATTTGGTATCAAAAAAGTAAAATCAAAGTATCTCAGAGTGTGCAAAAGTGCTTACAGTGTGTGCTTATTACTGTGCATGTATTTCAAAGAGTTCACTGTGTGTAAAGTGCAACTATCTCGTGTAGTTCAATTGAAGCATGGTTGTCTGAAGAAAAGTTCTTGTGCTGGGTGTGGCAGTTTGTAAAGTGCCACCATTACAGAGTGCTTCTTGCACTGTAGAGAGTTGCCTGGCAAAGTGTCGCCATTTTGGGAACATTTCAGTGCATTGCATCTAGTCATTACAAAGTGCACATACCTCAAAAGACATTGAATTTGGGCAACAAAAATTTGATTACTCGTATTGTGCAATTGCTCAACAAGTTTCTTGTATTAAAGAAGGGTGTTTCTTACAAAAGATTGCAAGAGTATTATAGTGCTCATGAATTGCTCAGTTGCATTTCAAAGTTCTTAAAGCAAAGACTTTAATAAGTGATAATGCATGACTGTTCCATGCCTGCCTTTATTGATAAATGTTCAAGCAACTACTTTAGCATTTTAGCCTTTACCAATTCTGAAACCCGATGATTTTAGCATTTCTGCCTTTGCTTATTGAAAATTTCATAAAAACCTCTCAAAGTCCAATAAAGTATTCTGTTAAACTCCGTAAAGCAGTAAATAAGTTGAAAAGCTATTTTGAGTTTCGTAAAGCATTGAGAAAGCTAAAAAGTTATTTCAAAGTACAATAAAGCCTCGAGAAACTTAAAAACTTACTTCATAAACCACAGTGAAGCATTAAGGAATTCGAAAAAGGTATTTCCCAAAGTGCAATAAAGCATCAAGAAGCCCGAAAATTTATTTCGCAAAGTCCAGTTAACTGAAATCACTATGTGGTTATTCATTTGCAAAATACCGATAAGCACAAAGAAATAAAGTGCAGATATAAAGCAGAAGAGCATTAGCCAAGTTGAGTGTTCATGCCTATTACTTATGCGCGCGTGTGTGTACTTGTTTCGCTGATGTGTGTTAATTTGGCAGACGGATTTCAAAAACTACAACCACTTGTGTTTGACCAGAATATTGTAGAGAGCTGGAGAACATCTGAACAGGAGTATGGCATTTTTAAACAAGCAGCTTATGCATAGACATGCAAGCACAAGGGCATTTATTTTGCTAAATCTAGCAGGATTTGAGGCTATAGAAAGAGAGCGATAATTTGTATATGCATCAGCAGTGTATGAAGGTGAAGGTGCAGACCGCCATATTGTTGTGCAAGCTGAATCCAGAAAAGACCCATGGTGTTTAAAGCGCAAGTTCAGAAAAATGTGCAACCCTTACTTCAACATTACATTAGAGAGGCACTTGTTCTACACAAGAAATCAGAAACTAGGGGAAACATTTGCAGCTTATATAAGTGACTTGAGGAACAAGGCCAAAACATGTTGGTTTGGTGACTTGAAAGATGAGCTGATAAAGGATAGACTTGTATGTGGTATTAGTATTGGATGGTGCAGTGGTACAGCAGTAGCACTGTCGACTCACAGCAAGAGGTTCTCCGGTTTGATTCTCGGCTGGAGTGCCTTCTGTGCAGAGTCTACATGTCCTCCCCTGCATTCGTGTGGGTTTTCTCCGGGTACTCTGGTTTCCTCCCATGTTACAAAGGCATGCATCTGGAGCATTTCTCCCTGGGCATCCGCTGAAAATTAGCTTCATTCCAAGTCAGACTTTCCTGGTAAACAAATGTTAAATAAAGCAAAAATAAAATAAAACAGTAGTGCTGCAGTGAGAAAGACTTTGCTTCATGACAGTAATTTGACATTAAGCAAAGCAATAGAGAATTGTCAGATCCATGACGTGACAAAGACACACGAACATGCTTGCAAGTGACAAAAGCATGGTTTCAGTAAGCTCCAGAGCAAACGTAGACATTATGCAACACATGGCAAGCACAAGCCTAAGCAAAGGGCAACCACAGGAATTCCAAAGAAGGAACAGAGTTTTCCAGAAAGGTCTAGGAGAAGTGCAAGATCCACCGCCATCTCAGTGCCAAACAAGTGTGAGTCAGCAAAACCAAAATCTAGCTTTATCGTTAACTGTCAAAATTGTGGTGCAAAACATGTCTAAAAGAGAGAAATGTTTAGCATATGGTCAGCAGTGCCATAAGTGTAAGAAATGGAACCACTTTCAAAAGTTTTGCAAGTCAAGTAAGCCTCACACAGTTGTAAAGAAAGGTCGTATAAGAAAACAAGTTGATCAAGTAGAGTCAAAACAATCAGCTTTCTACGTAGATGGTGCATCAGTACTGGGAGAAAGAGTTGAGGCAGTAAACTTACTGACAAGGAGTGAAGTGTTTTGCACAGTTCAGATCAATGGGAAATCCACCGACCTCAAAGTAGACACTGGATCAAAATGCAATGTTAGATCAGCAGATACTGGTTTACCAGGAAAGTCACTGGTAAGATCAGACCATAAACTAATCTCACTGGATATTCACATCCCGACCCCACCCCCTGCCCAGAAAACCACAGTGAAAAACTTCTCTAAAGCAAATTTCACACTCCTCAAAACCGAGGTGGAATCCTTCAAAGCCCCCGGGCCTGTGGAAAATACGGCCCAGACCGCAGAATCCTTTATAAACGCATTCTATGAACACCTTCAGGAATGCATGGATCATGCAATCCCAAATAAAACCAAGACCCAATCCTCCAAAGGCAGACGTCCTGTCTGGTAGACCCCAGCCATAAATAAACTATACAATAGAAGGAGGAAGCTACTACATGATAGAGCAAAATCCCAAAAAGGGAAGGCATCTCTGATCAGTATTAGCAAATAACTACGGGCAATCATAAAATCGTCTAAGGCCAGCCTAGAGAGAAAAATTGCACAGGACACTAAGGATAATCACAAGGCTTTCTTTAGTTATGTCAGGAACCTGGGTGGGAATTCCCAGATATGCTCAGAATTAGTTCAAAATGACAAAAAATACACCGAACCCACAGACATTGCCAACATCCTAGCTGACAGGTTCAGCGCAAACTTCTCCCCCCCTTCCCCACCAAAAGGGCAAATATTTATCCCACCAGTGTGCTGCCCCCCTGACATCTCAGATGCTCAGGTAAGAGCCGCCCTCTCCAAAGCAAAAAACACAGCATCAATGGGACCAGACGGTGGCCCGGGCTGCGTCCTACATGAACTTCAAGAAGAGCTAAACCCAAACATAAAACTACTGTTCAATCTCAGCCTTACTACAGGATATGTACCCAAAGAGTGGCGTACAGCAACAGTGGTTCCTCTCCACAAAGGTGGTGCCTCAACAGATCCTGGAAACTGTCACCCCAGAAGCCTGACTAGCTTGGTCTGCAAAGCTATGGAAAGGATCATCACGGACCTCATAAATAAAGATATTGGGGACCTACAGACACTGGATCCTACCCAGTTCGGCTTTGTTAAGGGCAGATCCTGCCTCTTAAACCTGGTCGATTTCTTTGAAACAGTCACCAAGGCCATTGACGAGGGGAAGGTGGTCCACACAGCCTACCTGGACCTCGCAAAAGCCTTCGATACAATACCCCACTCAGGCATTACAGATAAGCTCACCAGCTTAAATATAAACCCCTATGTCACTAGATGGGTTGCAAACTCGCTCAAAGACAGAACCCACATGGTTAGAATTGCTGGAGCCATGTCAGACTCCAAACCAGTTACAAGTGGTGTCCCACAAGGCTCAGTCCTGGGACCTCTCTTGTTCGGTATATATTTCTCGGAGGTACACGCCAACACGGAAGGACTGTGGCTGACCAAGTTCGCTGACCAAGTTCGCAGATGACTGCAAACTGGGTGCCATAATCGACTCTCCAGCCGACCACAAGCATCCTCCAAAAGGGCCTAATAGAAACAGACAACTGGTGCCAGAGCCATGGCCTCAAGCTACATGCCAAAAAGTGTATAGTCATCCCCTTTGGCAAAAACAAAGTGCCCACAAATTACCACATAGGTGGTAATCCATTAAGTACAGAAGAAGTAATTAGGGACCTGGGGACCCAAGTTGATAGCAATCTCTCATTTGACAACCACGTGGCCAAAGTGGTTAGAAAAACATTTTATATAGCCCACCTAATCATGAAGGGATTCACATCTAGATCAGGGGAGGTCATCGTGCCTCTTTACTCATCCCTCATCAGGCCCATAATTGAGTACAATGCCCCTTTTGGGATGTACCTTACCAGACACCTGCAGCAACTGGAAAGACCCCAAAAGTACCTCACCAAGAGGATCAAAGGGCTCAAACAGATGCCATATGCTGACCAGCTAAAGAAACTCCAGCTCTACTCAGTGGCATACCGCCTGTTCAGAGGCGATCTGTGCCTGATGTATAAAGCCATGTCCAACCCGAAATTAATGGACATGCTGCACCTCAGAAAATCCAAATCCCATCGAGCTACACGCTCGAGAGACTTGAACCTCAGTACTGAAATAAATAGGACATGCTGGAGGGACAGATTCATAACCCAGAGGCTCCCTTCACTCTGGAATAAAATCCCAGTCCAGGTTAGGCAGAGTCCCTCACTGACCCTCTTCAAGAGGAATCTTGATGAGTGGATGGGAGATCGTAGGTTTACCCTGGGTATCACTTCTGTGTCACTGTTAGACAGAGGCACAGTATACTAACCTCGAAAAAGTGCATAGCAAAATTAATTAAAAATGGGTTGCGAAAGCCAAACACACTCTGGCTAGGCTTATAAATGCCCTAGGGCAGATAGCCTAATATGAACCTATGAACCTATGATACATTTGCAGACGTGAGAACCAGCAAACAACTCAAAGTAACCAGTAGTGCGAGACTCGTTGCTTATGGAGGTGAAGAAATTCAAACCAAAGGTTCAGTAATATTTCCATATTATTTGGCTGAGAACTGTTACAACTTATTATATGTAGTCCTATGGCCAGTGCAATCTTTACTAAGTCTGAAAGAAGGTCTGAGAATTAATCTGCTTTCTTTTATTAAAGAAGTTCACCATGTGAGTGCAGTTACATGTTTAGGTTTTGCAGAAGCCATTTTCTCAGAGTATGTTGATATTTTCGATGACAAGCTGGACAAGTTTCCAGCTGTATATTCTATGAAATTAGACCTCAAGGTCACTCCAGTGGTCAGACCAGCAAGAAAAGTTCCAATAGCTATGCACATCAAAGCTCAGTTGGATAAGATGCTGCAGCAAGGTGCGATTTATCCAGTCACAGAACTAACAGAATGGGTGCCATTCATGGTAGCCACTCACAAGAAAGGCTCAGATGAAATCAGAATATGCACTGACCCTAGAGATTTGAACAAAGCATTAAGGAGGCCATATCATCCAATGTGCACAGCAGAGGAAGTTGCATACCAAATGCCACTGTATTTTCTGTTTTGGATGCAGAGTTCATTTTGGCAAGTGATGCTTTATCATAAATCCCCATTTCTATCTACTTTTAGTACTCTGTTTGGCAGATACAGATCTTTAAGGATGCCATTTGGAATAAATTCTGCAAGTGAAGTTTTTTCAGCATGGAACAATTTTTTTCAGGTTATCCTTGTGCCATAATAGTAGACAATCTATTAGCTGGAGGCAATGGCGAAGCAGAGCATGACAGAAACTGGCTATCGCTTTTTCATCATAAAATAAAAAGTTGATAATTTGGATAAAGCTATAGATTTTAGGGAAAATAAACTCAGCTATCTGTGAACATCAAGGTAGTGAGGAATTTTCTTTCAGTTACAAGGTAGTGAGGAATTTTCTTTCAGTTACTATGGATATTAAGATAAAAGTCAGGGAAGCTCGATATTTTAAATGTAAACTTAGAAACCACTTTAACCATAAATGAAAGATTAATTGTAGGGCTTACCCCGAACCTGTGAAAAAACAAGAAAGGCTGAAAAGATACAAGGACATGTATTTCAGACATCTGGTCTAGCCAAAGTTCTGGGTTACAGCAATACAGTCTTAAAAATTTAGGTCAACTCAAGCAGCAAAAGGGAAGATTGGTTAGGCTTAGAATGTCCTACAAGGGCAGCTATCTACGAACCTAACACCTGGTTGTAGTTTCAAAAGGAGGTCAAATTAACTTTGCTACAACAAAATTCACATCCAAGGCAGCATCCACCTTTTTTCTTGGTGGTCTGATATGCAACCCCCCCCCCACCCCACCCCCGCCGAAGAAACAGTTTGACATGAAAAAAAGAAAGGGTGATCCAGTAGCAAACAGGTTAAAATGGTTGTAAACTGTAACTTTTCTGAAATGTATACCAGGCCAGAGTAGTTCGCACAGATACTGACTTACCCAGATGCCTCACCTGACATGGGTTTTATCCTCTATTTTTGGCACCATATCTAGTTGGATAAATAGGATTTCCAAGTAGCAGGCTTTCTTGCCTCTTTCTATACCTGTTGAACTTCCACAGAAAAAAGGCACCTGAAGGGAATCAAATAAAAAAGAAATGTCATCCAAACAGGTTCAAGCTTTAACTATCTGGATGAATAAGAGATCCCCTGAGCGTTGCGAGTAAGTCCACTCTGTAAGGAAGCTTCCAGTGATAGCCTTTGGTCAAGAGGCTGAGAAGGGAGAACCAACTTTGTGTGGGTCAAATGAATCGCACCAAGAACAGCTTTGGTGAATCCTCCCTTAACTTTTGAAAAATGTTGGAAATGACAGGAAAAGGGGAAAGGCACATTCATACAAATATTTCAAGCACGGGCATTAATGCCCTTCTAGCTTGCCAATATACCAAAACACTTGTTCCCATAACAACTGTCCAGACTGTTCTTAAAAATATCTAGACTAGTACTTAATTTGGTAGTCTGTTCCATGCATCAGCTACTCTGTCAGATAACCAATTAGTGCACTTCTCATTTCTATGGAATCTTCTACATAAGTTGTCTGATGAGTCTCTAGTACTTTTGATAACAAAAGGAGACACTGCCAGCCTAGCTATCTGGAATTTTGTAAATAGTTATATGTCATTTGTGAATACCAGCATGATGCAATTGCTTGTGTTACCAAATGTATTAAAACTACATGTTATGTGTATATTAAACTACTGGTACAGAAGTGTGTGTTGAACAGGGTTTGTACAGTACTGAGCTTCAAGGATGTGTCCACAGTGTACCCTACTGGAAAAGCAGAGAAATGTATATAAACTACATACCTGTGCAAATGTATGTTTTAATTGTAGAAACTAGAACATAGAGAGTTAACTTGCAAAACTTCAAGAAAATAAGTTGAAATTAAATTGTTTTACGACTGTGTTACAAAAGTTAGTTTCAATGCAGCAAGGAGACGGGATGTCTAGAAGTAGGGTGCCGTCTGCATTGTTTTGCAAGTGTTGTATTGTTTTATGTCTTCTAGCAACTGCAAACATCTAAAGACATCTAACTATATCTAAAAGAGTTAGTATGCCCTAAAAATCTTACTTACAGAGCAAGGCAAGTGCAGACTGTGATGAGTGGATGTTTCCAGGTCAAATACAAAATACACAGTCTCTCTCTGAGAGAATTCTTAAATTAATATCAAAAGTTACTGCTGAGTTAGCTTGGATGACATCACTTTTTGTCATCTGACTTCAAATCGCAGTCTAAACTCCCCATTGTAGCATTTGACATCTCCTTGTGAAAAATACATAGCCTTCAGAGGTTTGCAGTTGCAATCATGGCTCCCTACAGATGGGCAAGACCTGGTAGTGAGAGAGCAACAATACACAGACAGCTACTCCCTAAAGCAGTAAAGCTGGAGCTACCATGATAGTCACAGTCTCATATTGTACAACACTGCAACAGGCACCTTTTATTTGCTGGGTGTCCCATTTCTTCAAAGAAAATACACATCAGGCTAAGCCAAGTAAAATGCTGAAAGAGTATTAAGATTAGAATGCTAAGTGAAAATGCAATGAAAGGGATGGAGAGTTGAAGTTGGGTCATCAGTAATGTTTACTGTAGCTATAGCAAGCTTCCTGATCTAGCATTGCTTAAAGTAGTATGCCTAAATATGGCCTTTGTTATGAAAATGTACCTACAGAACTATGACTGGGTTGCACAGCAGGGGATTTACAGTACCAGTTAATGTTAAAGAAAAATTCACTCATTTTAATCTTTCTCATATGTAAACTGTTGTAAAGTATAGGGATAAATAAACTCTTGAGGTCATCCTCACAGTAACACAGTTTGCAGAGGAGTTCTAGGCACAGCTCTCTTGGGAGAATGCACAAATTGTAGAAGGCTTCCTTAGTGTGGCAGCAGTGTACTCCTGGACCATACACATGATGAGAATTAGCTTGACCATATTCACAATCCCCATATTTTAGCAGTTTATTTGGTATACATCCTTGACCTAGGCATGACCTAGCCTACATGATCCAAAACAAGCCTTCATCCTGGGAGTTCTGACTGCCACTCCAAAGCTCATTTCTGCTCCTGACATTGAATATAAAGTGCCTTCAGCTGACACAAGAAGGATGAAAGGTGTAGCCACCACTGTAAATGTTAAAAGCACACTAGTGAAATTCAAAATGAAAAAAAGTTATGGGGTCCATTGCAAAACCCTCACATGGCACTTCATGAATGTGACCAGAAACATCTTGTAGTTGTAAGTTCTTGCATATTGAGACAGAGTTACTTTAGGAATGGGAGAAAATGAGACAGCAATGACTTTGGATTGAAAAGATGCAATTTGCTCTGGGAGAAAATAACTATACAGGTCCATGTAGCACCCAATAAAAAACTGGACTTATGATACTTCAGTTGGGACTTTCCAGTGTTCAATGATATTCCCAAGGACAAAAACAGGTGCTATTATGTAGATGTTTGTTCAAATCACTGCTCAAATCCTGCAAGAAGCCAGTCATAGCACTACAGAAGCTCAACCAGTTTATCAATGGAGGATGGCTGTCAAAGCAATCTAGTTTACCTCAAGAAGTGCAACCTTATTTTCCTTACAGAGATGAGATTTTGTCTGGCAATGGTATCGTTATGAAGGGTCCAAAAGTTATTGTTCCAAAGTCCTTGCAACAAGAGCATATTGCTATCTTGCATCTTGGCAATCTAGGAACTGATTCTACCAGAACGGCAAGAGGACTAGTATTTTGACCTGTTATGTCACAAGATATTATGGAGAGAGTACTTTCATCTTGTTCTACAAGTAATAATAAAAAGCCACATCAACAGAAGGAACCACTTTACTACCTTGGTCAACAGTAGCCACTGATATTTTCGAATGGAATGGTCAACATTACTTGGTGTTAATAAACTCTTATTCTAATTGGTTAGAAATTGACTGACTTTTTAATCTAGCATCCAGTACTGTCGTTACTAAGATGAAGCATCATTTTGCAGTCCATGGTAGTCCACACAAAGTTATTTCTGACAATGGCACATAGTTTACTAGCCAGCAATTCAAAAGATTCACCAAAGAGTGGGACTTTATCCATGTTACGAGTAGTCATCAGTACCCGCAGTCAAACAGTTTGGTAGAACATGCAGTTCAAAATATAAAAATAGTTACTAGAGAACTTGAAACAAGATAATAGTGTTTTCCTGAATCTCTTGAAGCTCAGAAATGCTCTTTGTGATAAACATCTTGGTTCACCTGCCCAGAGACCTCTGTCAAGACAAACCAGAACTACGTTACCAGCCAGCAGTAGTTTATTGGCTCCAGAATAACAAATCAGTGAAAGCTCATCTGTTAAAGAAGCAACTCTCCCAGAAGTCTTATTACAATAAGTCCAGCAAACTGCTCAGCCCATTACATGAAGAAACAGTCAGAACGCAAACGTGCAAAGGCTATGATCGGATCAGAATTGTGAAAAATGTTTGCCCACGACCAAGATCTTGCATTGTGGAATCACAAGGAGTAGAGCTTAGGCGGAACTGGAAACATTGGATGCCTGTACTACAGAGCCCTGACGTCAGGGTGGCAAAAGTGCAGACTTTTTTCCAAAGTAGTCCAGTACTTCACCTTTCCTGTCAACAGAAAGGCAGTCCTTTGTTGGAACCCAGAAAACACGCTGACAGAACCCATGGACACCGCAGCTGGGCTTTTATACAGGTACTTACACAAATTCATAACCCTGGACAAATGGTCAGGCTCCCTGTGAGATGATTTGGAAGACTGTCCTCAAAGAAGAAATGGTCCAAGGCTTTAATCGCTGGCAGAACAGTGAAAGGTTTTGGCTTTGGTAACTCCAAGGTTTCATTCTGGGCATCACAGTCATCCTTAGACTCCTAGAATAAGAAATCCTTCATAGTATTTAGTAGGTCTCCAAACGAAAAAATCTCGTTTAAGGGAAGTAAAACTTAGGGTGATTTCAGTGTCTAACTCACGGGAAAGGGAGGAAGACATCTGGTCCAAAAAAAAAAAAAAAAATCACTTGGAGCCAAATTCCCCTCTTTCAAGGTACAGACCCCGGAAACTGATGGCTGCAGGTTCTTGAGGGAAAATACAAAGTCGTAAGCCACCTTCATCGGGTATTATGGAGGGTGGGAGGAAGTGCAACCCAGCTCAAGCTAAGGCAATATGGTGGACACAAGTCTTAAAACACCTTGGCCCTGCTTTTTAGAGTGATTGTCACCTTTGATGTCTACATTTGTGGTTGGTTGCAACTACTTTTATGTGCCTAAAAACAAGACTTCCCTTGCTGGACTTGGGCCCAGTTGTTTTCTAGTGCTTGGCAGTTCCCCAGATCCACTAGCGTAAATGACGTTCACAGGGGCAGTCATACAAGCAGACATCAAGGTTTTGTCTTTGCCAGTATCCTGCCAATGAGGGCAGCTGTACTTTTTTCTAACTCCACTCTAACCCCAAACTCTTGCCAGAGAAGATGCAAGCAATCCTTGTCACGATCTAGGTTCACTAACATTTACACAGGAGTGCATGTACCTGCAAACCTTATTATGAAGGCACATCACCATCACTTGTGATTTCATGATATGAATGCCCATATACAAGCCACACATATGCACCCTACACCTCCTCTGAAGGGACTTATGCAGTATACATTTAACTCCATATCACCCCCCTCAGGATGGACATGCCCATCCTCCTCTGGTTATACAAAGATCTTTATCCCTCTACACCAACAGTGCAGACTCTAATGACATTCATTTTTGAGCTCTGTGTGTCCTCATCTACAAGAGCCAAGGAAATGCTGCCCTTCTTCATTCTCCATCACCAAAACTTGGGCAATGGAATCATCTGCCAACAGACAGCATCTAATGCAGGGTCACAGCTCAGGATGCTGTCTCATAATCTGAGTACATGGCACTCTCCCGAGAGGCATCAAAGGCCTCTAGTAAATAAGGAATTAAAGTCAGAGGGCTGCAAAAGCACATCACCGCACCCAGCGTCTGCAAGTCTAGGCTAGCCTTCAGATTCAATAGATATGTTGCTGGCCTCCAAGGAATCCTGCTCTCTTGGGAATTTTTCTTTTTGTTTTTTAAGCAGGGTCTGCAAAGAAACTGACTGAGGCCATGGCAGTTCTGGAACAGCAGCACAAACTTTTCTGATTCAGAGAGTCATTGAGAGATGTGGCACTCTGCTTGATAGTCTTTTCAATGAACTCACCACAATTAGGACAGGAGATAATATCTAAACATGGCAAACAATGTCTATGAAAGTCTTTCTGCAGGATGTGTTTCATACAATGCAATTATTAACTTTAGAAACTAACATCTATAGCCATGATACCTGAAGAAATTTAGTTACAAACAAGTTAAAAAAAAATCATGATTTTTTTTCCAAACGACATACTCACCTGTACTTTATCATCCAGCATGGATGAACTGACTAAGGATGCTTACTGTCTGCATTGACACACCCACATTCTTGTGGTATTGTAAGAAACAAAACAATGGTGTGGATACATGTCCCCTTATACTATAGACATGCTGATATGTGAATTGATTTCTGCTGCATATCTGTGCTGTTTGGCTGGCTGCTACATACCTACATCAACTATATTACAAGCTAAGAACAAACTTGCAGTGTTAAAGATAATACTGAATTTTATGTTTCTGTTTGTTTCATTGAATATTGTGTTAAAGACAGTACTGCATTTTATTTTTCTGTTTAATTGTTTCATTGAATATTGTGGTCTCGCTGTAGTTAAGTTTCCCCGCCCATCCTCCCTGTTCCTGTTGTGGTATTAATCTTGGTGGCTTTGGAATTGCCCGCCCCCTCCTGTAAATTTGTGTTTGAACACTCCACCTGGGTCTATCTCATTTGCTCACTCAACAGAGTATAGTGAGATCATATTTTGATTTCAGACATTCCTAACCATCCCGTCTGTTCAGCTCTACCCAGCCTAATATCATTAGCTCATTCTACCTAATACAGAGAGAACATTTGAGAAGGCCAACCCACTTAGGTCCTTAACCTTGAATTATCTTCAGTTTCTCCTTTCTCCCTTTCCACTTTACAAAAAAAAAATTCTAAGCTTGTTTCCTGCCTTTCCTGTAACTAGTCTAGCCCAGATACAGATTTGCTGCATCCAGGACTGTTTGTAAGCTTTTGAGCCCCCCCAAGCCTTTCTGTGTTGAAGAGAAGCCTTCTAGCATATCAGTGGGAGTGGTAAGCACTAGGTAGCCTATCTACAACAAGAGGAGTGGTTTCTGGCAAAGAAATTGTAGTTTACTGGCCATTTGGGCAGTTATTTCCATCTCTTCCAACTTTCTGGTTTAAAAGCCCACATGTCCGCTTGTTTCCCACCTTTCCTATAACTAGTCTAGTCCAGATACAGATTTGCTGTATCCAGGACTGTTTGTAAGCTTCTGAGCCCCCCCCCCCCCAAGCCTTTCTGTGTTGAAGCCTTCTAGCTCATCAGTGGGAGTGGTAAGCACTAGGTAGCCTATCTACCACAAGAGGAGTGGTTTTTGGCCCAGAATTTGTAGTTTATTGGCAGTTTGGGCAATTTTTCCATCTCTTTCAACTTTCTGGATTAAAAGCCTGCGTTTGCGCTGATTTCCCACCTTTCCTGTAACTAGTGCAGTCCAGATACAGATTTGCTGTATCCAGGACTGTTTGTAAGCTTCTGAGAGGTACCAAAGTCTGCTCTTCAATTTTTCCCTTAGATCTGCTAGTTCTCTGCACTCCTGCACTTTTACTAGCTTATTAGTCAGCACTTTACCACACCAGATATCTTGTAGCAATTACTGTAGCACACAAAAATGCTACCAGCACTAAACATTCTACAAGGAAACAGCTCTAGTACTTATTATCAATGCCCACCCCTCCAGGCATGTCTAAAGGTCAGTTCCCTGTGCTTTCTCCTATTAACCTGATGAACTTGGGCATCCTGAGACAATGTAGCAACTGCCTCATGTATACAGACAACCCTCTCCTCTTACCGCCCAACACTCAGACTTGCGAGACATGCACTTATATAAACAAACTGGAAGCCACGCACTCTCTAGCCAAGACCGGAATAGCTGGTCAAGAGGAGAAGGTCAACAGCTGCACCACACCACATGGAACACATAGCCCTCCAGAACACACACCAGTACTGCCTTCACATAAAAACACAAACCACACACCCATCTTTGCAGAGTTTCTCAATAAAAATCTATCCAAACAGCAGAGACCTCCAAGGCAGAAATGCACTCATCCACCACAACACAAATCACGAGACACATAACTCTCCTAAACAGTGTGCCACTCAACCAAAGTCTCTAAGGCAAAACAGCATGCCCAGAACACTAGTCATAGGTGACTCGATAGTGAGGCATACTGATGGCCCATTCACTAGGTTGAATAAGGAGAAAGTAACAGTCAGCTGCCTGTCAGGTGCCAGGATCCGCCACATAATGCACGCACTCAGGTCCCTCAAAAATACGTACAAATAGTACTCTGTCATCGTACTTGTGGGTTTGAATGACCAGAGACGTACCTCCCTAGACTACATGAAGAGAGACATGGAGTAGCTCTCAGATTATGTAGCCCAGGCGGGTAAGACCCTAGCCATGAGCTGCATCCTACCATCACCCAGAATGATACCACAGTACAAGCATAAAATGATTGATTTCAACAATTGGCTAAGATTCTGGTGTCATTCTAAGGGGATCCAGTATCTGTCTGCCTGGGTGACATGATTGACAGACCTTGATGCTTTGCCAAAGATGGCCTGCATCTGTCACCCCTGGGCTTCTGGATACTGGCCAAGGCTCTTGCCACCCCTATAGTGCCTTTTTTAGGCAGTATTCCAAAGACCAAATTACCACCTTAACAGCTACAAACATGCAATCTAAGGATCATGCTGCTCAACACTAGAAATCTAAATCTCAAAATGCGCTCACAAGAACCACTCCTTAAAATGGAGACCATAGACATTTGTGATGTAACAGAGACCTGGTTCAAGGCAGCAGAAAGCACCCCTGCACTACCAGGCTATAACTCATTCCACACCTTTGGGCCTCAGAACTTGGACCAAAGCTCCAACGGCGGTGGTGTTTCCATATTCATAAAGGATGTGCACACCTCCAAACTGGTAGCCCAGCATAACGCATCAGAGATACTTCAGGTGCAGCTAACATTGGGTAAGACAGCGATTCAGGTCGTAGCCTGTTATAGGTCCCCAACCATATCCCAAGACTCGCACTCCACATTCCTAAGCACCCTGGAGAATATTAGAGTCCAACCTAACACTCTCACACTGGCCAACTTCAACTACCCCTCCATTAACTGGGAAAACTATTCATGTACCAAATACACTTGACAAACGTTTCCTGAAATTCATTAATTCCAATACCCTGGAGCAACATCCTTGACCTGGTCATTACTAACATGGGCGACCGTTGCTCTACACCAATGGTCACCTCCTCCCTGCTTGGATCCGAACACAAACTAATAGCCTTGAAAATCCACATCCACCCCCCCCCCCCCCCGCAAAGGTAACCACCATGAAAACCTTCTCCAAAGCTAACTTTGGGCTCCTAAAAACAGAGGTGGCTAACTTCACAGCATCCATGCAAATACAGAATAGTTGCATGGCCGCTGAACCATACACCAATGTACTGTATGAACACGTACACAAATGCATGGATCTCATCATACCCAATAGAACCAAGACGCACTCCTCCAAAAAAAAAAAAAAAAAAGCCAATCTGGTGGACCACTGCCGTAAACAAACTCTACAACAGAAGGAGGAAACTGATGTGGAATAAGGTGAAGTCCCAAGACTGGAAAAACTCCCTGATCAGCCTTAACAAAAAGCTGAGATCCCTCATCAAATCCTCTACAGCTAGCTATGAAAACAGAATTGCAGCAGATAGTAAAGACAACCACAAGGCCTTCTATAGTTATGTAAAGAATCTCCACAGCAATACCCAAATTTGCTCTAAACTACTGCACAATGGTACCTCCTATACAGAGCCAAAAGATAATGGCAATTTATTGGCTGATAGATTCAGTGCCAACTTTACCCCCCCCCCCAAAGAACCAATCACAATACCAGTAGATTGCCAAGCACCCAGTATTATTGCTGCACAGGTTAAAACAGCACGGTCCAAGGCCAATAATACAGCTTCTACGGGACCTGACAATATCCCTGGCTGTGTTCTACATGAACTACAGAGTGAACTGGCACCTCATCTGTGTGCCCTGTTCAATAACAGCCTCATCTCAGGCTTTGTCCCTACCGAATGGCGCACTGCTATAGTCATCCCTCTCCACAAAGGAGGCGCAACTACAGACCCTGGGAACTACTGCCCCATTAGCCTGACAAGTCTGATATGCAAAGCTATGGAATGCATCATCATGGACCTAATAAAGAAGGATATAGGGAATCACCAAACTCTGGATCCCACAGTTTGGTTTTGTGAAGGGTAGATCATGCCTGCTCAACTTGGTCAACTTCTTTGAGTCAGTCACCAGAGCTGTGGATGAAGGCAAGGTGGTTCATATGGCCTACCTTGAACTGGCCAAGGCCGTTGATACCATCCCCCACTCAGGAATCATAGAAAAACTCACTAAACTAGGTATCAACCACTATATCACTAGGTGGGTTGCAAACTGGCTCACAGGTAGAACCCACAATGTGAAAGTAGCTGACTCCAAGTCAGACTGCTGACCAGTCATGAGTGGAGTCCCACATGGATTGGTCCTGGGTCCTCTCCTGTTTGGTATCTACTTCTCAGAAGTCCAGGCCAACACGAAGGGACTCTGGCTGACAAAGTTCACAGATGACTGCAAGTTGGGAGCCCTTATTAACTCCTCAAGTGATGTTGACATCATACAGAAAGACCTCACTAAGACCAACGATTGGTGCCAGAACCATGGCCTTAAGCTCAATGCCAAAAAATGTGTCGTCATCCCCATTTGGGAAAAACTCAGTTCCCATGAATTACCACATCAATAGTAGTCCACTGAACACAGAAGGCGTTATACGAGATCAGGGAACACAGGCTGACAGCAACCTCTTTTGACCACCACATTGCCACTGTGGTCAGAAAGTCCTTCTATGTGGCACATCTCATTACTAAGGGTTTTGCATCCAGGAAGAGGTCATGGTCTCCCTCTACTCTTCCCTCATTAGGCCAGTCATAGACTACAATGCCCCATTTGGTATGTACCTCACTAGACACCTGCAACAACTGGAGAGGCCACAAAAGTACCTCACAGAGAGGATCCTAGGCCTTAAACACTTGTCCTATATGGACAGACTCAGAAAACTCCAACTATTCTGTCTTAAATCGCCTACTTAGAGGTGATCTCTGCTTGACTTACAAGGCCATGTCTGACCCAGTTCTGTTAGAAATGCTACATCTAAAGAAATCCCAATCTCAACGCACCATATACTCCAGAGACCTCAACCTCATTACCACAATCAACAGAACATGCTAGAGGGACAGGTTCATAACTCAGACACTGCCCATGCTATGAAATAGACCTCCCATACATGTCAAACAGAGCACCTCACTGGTCTTCTTCAACAGAAATCTTGATGAGTGGATGGGAAATAGAAAAATCACCCCGGGGATCACTCCAGTGGCTCTACTCAACAGAGGCACTGGGAACTAAGGTTGGGTGGCACGATGCCAGGGTAATCCTATGAACTAGGCTTGTAAAGGCTACAGGGCCATTAGCCTAGTACACACCTAGGAATCCACGATTAGGAATCAGTCCACCTGAGCAGGAGGGTAAAGGGTGAAAGGCTTTTGAAGAAGGGTCAGACAGCAGGCCTTCTGAGAAAAGTTGTGTTATCACTACTGCAACAGTGAATAATATAATGTACTTCAAGAGACAATAGATTGGATGCCCTCCTGCAGAGTATGGTAGCTACTTCAGATGGTGTGTCAAGCCTAGTACTGGCTTCGCCTATAAAGCATCTGAAGAAGCTAAGAAGTCACCTAAAATTTTTAAAATGTTATGCTCTGAAACTCCAATGTACTTCTTTTCCAGGTCTAGATTCAAAAGAAGCTGTATATGAGACAGAAGGCCCCTATATTATATGAAAGCTTACAAAATGGTAAGCCTCCTGAACTCGTGTTAAATGTGGCAAAAAGCAGGGACCTGCACACAAACTACAAACAAACTAAACACTTGAGACTGTATTGTAGTATGTCAAGGGTATATACTACTACAGGAACATTTATTGGTAAGTTTAATGGTGGGGGGGGGGGTCATCAGAAAAAATGCACTAAAAAACAGTAAACTCTTCAGTTCTCTACAGCACTGGCAAAATGTGCAATGCTCCTAATGCTTCAGCACTATCCAAGATGCAACTTTATGAACTTTGCAAGTGGCAGACAAAGTTCACTTTAGCAGCATAAAGGAACTAAATAGGACACATGGCTGCTCTCTTTCTTCATAAACCTGGCTCCCTCTAACAGCCATGAGGGAAGCCATGGAGGAAGACTGGAGCCACATATCCCTAGAAACATTCACCTCCTGGGAAATTGGCTGGAAGACTGACATCCGACTTCACCTTTACTCATTCATATGATGAATTCCTGCAGCAATGACCCTTACGATAAACATCCGGTTTTCTGACAGAGTAGTAGAGGCCTAAACAGGGCCAGTTTTTCATTAGGTGGAGCCCGGGGAAGAGGCCAAGGATGACATTCCCAGTACTAAGCCTGTGTCAAAATTCACTTATAAAGCTAGGGAGCTCTGACTCTAAATGTTAGTGATGCATTATATGCCTCATGTTTGAAAGATAATTACTTGTTCTATTTTTCACCATTAGCAAGAAGAACTATGCATGTTCCCCCAATGTAAGACCTTTATTGAATTACCACTTGTGACATACACTTTGAATATTTTTATATAAGTGTAAGTTTGGGTATTAAGTTAAAATTTACAAACATTTTACATCACATATACTGTCACATATCGTATAATCCAAGCAAAATTACAGAAATGATTCAATTCCTGTCATCTCTTAAACCTCATTCTTCCTCCAAAACATTTTTCTGCATTTATTGTTCCCTTAATTTCCATTTTTTTTCTGTGCAATTTACTCCTAGCCTTTTCTAAAGAACTCACTTGCTGACCTTTTCTGCATTACAATATTCACTACTTCAAGTACAGTTGGTTTAGATTTTGATTTCCATTTTCTAGTAATTGCTTTTTTGGCAGCCATCAAAATTAAACTTAACAAGGCTTGCTATATCTAAGCAATTCATACCCTGTATCCCAGCTCAAAAAATGTCTTTCATTATGCTCACTTGCTCACCCTGTGCAGGGAATTTTTCAAGTCTGCCAACTCATTACAATCCCAAAACATATGATGTTCTTACATTCACTGCTACAGTACTCAACATATGGGGATTCCCTGCCGTGGAAGCCCAACGTCTGGCCAGTCTACCAGAGACTCCTGTTGCTTTAAAGGTATGCCGAGCATCACCCAAAAGCTCCTTCCACAGCATAGGGCATAAAGATGATGTTCAGGCCTGCCATAGTCAGAACGTCTTTGCCACCAGTCTGAACATATCTTTTCACCATCTGTCTGTTTACCTGCATTTTCTGCCAGCGGAATGCATTTTCATTCTGCAGTGACTACATACGCCTGTTTGTTGACTTCTTTGCAGTTGCACATAACTGCCCCATTGGGGTTTTGTTTTTTCTTGTCTTGTTTTGTGCTGCTTGAGGTTATCCAGGAAGGGTAAATGCCAGTGTGGGAGACATTTCCCATAAAGGCTACCACGATAAGTGTTTCTCCTGAGGTTGTTACAAATTTGGAGGCTCACCCGCCTGTGTTGGTGGATTTCTCAGCCACAATTATGTTAGAGACTGGTGAGGATCCAGCTGGCAGCACGTCCGAAGAGGCTTTGCAGGCATCCATCTCAGATGTTCAGAGGGAATCACAGTTGATTTTTTCCGAGGGGCCTAGGGGAGTTCCTCCGTTTTTAGTTGGGGAAGAAGTTCCAACTACAATTCTCGACTGTCGTCCTGGGTCTGAGCCTCCTCAGTTTTTTTTTGAGGGGATGTACCCTTAAAGAAAAAAACTTAAACATGTTTTGTCTGCTCCTAGGGATCCATAAAATGACTGGCAGGCCTCTACTTAGGGGCTATTTACTGCTTTAATGTCCTTAAAGCCTCCTCATGGGGTTTCAGTTCCTGCACCTCATTGGTCCTCTACTCCCCTTAAAAGGCCTAGGGAACAGGATTCTTCTGAGGATAAGTCAGACTCATCCCAACTTACTCTACTCAAATTCCTTCTCCTTTGGAGTATGCGTCAGAGGAGGAGGAATCTATTGGTCCTGATGTTCCTTTTGAGGAAATTTCCTTTGGAAACACACACTCCAGGATGATGGATTTCTTTAAGTGGGATTGTGCTCAAGTCTCAGATACCAATAAGACGTACTATGAGTTGCTGCAGTTGGAATCTCCAAAGCATGCGGCTATTCCTCCTGTTTTGGCTGCTTTGCTGAATGCTTTTTCCAATGCCTCTCATGCACCTGATTCTCCAACCCCTGCTCCCAAGAAACCTGACAGATCTGAGGAGGATTATAAATGTCCTGCTGCTGACCCCTCTGTAGTTTCTGTAGCCTCTGGTAAGCCATCGCATTTCATTTGCCCAAGTTATTGCCTTCTGAGAAAGACAACAGAGCTATGGAAAGGCTGGGTAAGAAGGTTTACAGTTCTGCTACCCTAGTTTTTAGGGCTATTAATTATCAGACCCATATGTAGGTGGGATCCGTACAGATCCCTGACGGCACTTTCTGCCGAAGCAGAAATCACCGAACATACATAACCGAAAGTGCTGTTCACCGAAGCAGCACTTTCAGTTATGTATGCTGGTTGTGCTGGTCACACTACGGTGCAGTTAAGGGAGAACTCCCTTTTCCCCACTGCAGTACGACCTCAGAGTGAGACTATAAAAGTAGGGGTGGGGGGCACAACCTCCCACATGGGGGGTGCAGGGGGGCTTGCCCCCTGCATAAAAGTAGATTTATTGTTTTTTTGCAGGGTTTTTTGAACAGACTTTAATGAAAGCACTTTTTCGGTGAAAGCGCTTTTGTTAAAGTGCGTTTGGTTATTGTGAATTCGGACTATTGAATTTTCATTCAATAGTCCTAGATCCATGTAGGTATGTGTTGGCTCTTCTTTCTCTGGCCTGTCAACTTATTTCAGATTTTCCAGACTCTGAGGTTAAAACATCTGTTCTTTCCTTGCTAAGGGACTTCCTCTCAAGTCATTCATCAATTCTATTAAATGTAGTTATGATGCGGCATATGTCTCTTCTAAGGCTGCTGTGTGTGGTTCAGGGATGAGGAGGCATTCTTGGCTTAGGCTTCAACCTCTACCGGATAATATTAAGGCCAAGTTGATGGATGCTCCTCTGGATTCTAAGCTTTTGTTTAGAGAAGCTGCTGCTGGTTTATTTAAGTCCCTTCAGGACAAGGGTAAGGCCTTACAAGAGCTTAAACATGTGTTTGTTTATCCTGTGCCTACAGTTCAGAAAACCTACCTCGCTAAGCCTACCTTTGTTCGCAGGCAATCCTGCCCTTCTACTAAAGGTAACAAGAATGGAAATGGGGTCCCTACTGCTAAGGCTCCTCAGTTTTCAGGGACTCCAAAGCCTTCTTTACAAGACAAACCAGGTGTTGTATGATTACCCATCCCTTCCTAGCCACATTCCACTTTCTCTTCTTGTCTGGCTTCACATCACTCAGGATTCTTGGTTTCTGTCAGTCACTTGTCAGGGGTACTTCATGTACTGGAAATTCCATCCTCCTTTTATGGGCATTTTTTAGCCTCCTCAGAAACGGCTTCTGTTTTTCCCCAGAGGTTCTTCAAAATCTCTTAATTCCGGGTACTATTCAAGAGATGCCTGTGTCCCAAAGGAGGAAAGGATTCTACTCCAGACCGTTTCTAGTGCCCAGGAAAGAAGGCACTTGGAGACCTACTCTAAACATCTCTCATCTAAAAGTGCCTTCATTTTGGTTGATGTCCTTCCAGACTCTCTGTTACTCTGCTCCCTCAGACCTATATGGTGTCTCTGGATCTCAAGGATGCTTAACTCCATATTCCGATCCTTCCTCTTTTCACAAAGTTTTTCCTTTTCTCTTTTACTTCTTGGCATTTTCAGTTATCTGCTTCGCCCTTTGGCCTTTCTATTGCCCCAAGGGTATTCACCAAATGCCTTGCTCCTGTGATTGCTTTTTGCAAGCTTCAGGGGATCCAAATATTTCCTTACTTGGACAACCTGTTGAACCAGTTGTCCTCTCCAAAGATCATTTTTCCGTTTCCCTTCTTCAGGGTCAGGGATTCACTATACATTTCAAAAAGTCTTCTCTGACTCCTTCTCAGGATCATGCTTTTCTGGGTTGCAGGATTCAAATGTTGCCAATGATGGCTTCCCTGCCCTCTCCAAAGGCCTTAACTCTCATTTCTTTCTTTCAAACTCTTCTTCCTCTGGCTTCCATTATTGCCAGGGAGTTTGAGAGCCCTGTGTTTCAGGACATCTACTATTTCAATGCTTCCTCTGGCCAAACTTCACATGATAAAATTTCAGGGGTTTCTGAAGCTGTTGTGGCTTCAACATGCGCATCCTCTAGACTTTGTATTTCCTCATCTTCCTTGTCTCAGACAGGTACTTCACTGGTGGATTCAGCAGTTGTCTCTGAAACCAGGGATCCCTTTTCATACCACTCTTCCATCTCAGGAATTGTTTACAGAAGCTTCAAACATGGGATGGGGGTGTGACATTTGGCTTCCTAAAAGCTCAGGGGGTGTGGTCACTTCGTCAGCAGTAGGAGCACATAAATGTCAAACAGATGAGAACTCTTCTGCTGGGTCTTCAGGCCCTTCATCCTCTTATTTCCAGGGCCTCGCAAGGTGTTCAGACAATACCACAGTGATGTGGTATAACAAACAGGAAGTAACAAGATCTTACCTTCTTTGCCAGTCGACATTTCTGGCTTGGGATCTTGCTGTCAAGTATCAAGTGACTCTTCAGACAGTTTATATCCCTTCTGGTCAGAACATTGTGGCAGACACTCTGAGCAGGTCATTAACTCAGACCCATGAATGGATGATTCACAGGGATGCATTTCTGGACATTATCCACCAGTGGGGTACTCCTCAAGTGGATCTTTTTGCCTCCTCTCTGAATAGACAACTTCCTTTGTTTTGTGCCAGAGTCCCAGGTCCTTTGGTGCGGAAGGTAGACACCCTCTCATTTTCTTAGAATGGGATGTTTCTTTATGCATTCCTCCCTTCCTCCCATTCCAAAAGTCCTGTTCAAAATTTAGCAGAAATCCTGTTGATGATTCCCTTTTGGCCACAACAGCACTGGTTCTCTCTTCTTCTTCTGCATTTAGACAGGGGCAATCATCACAAGTTACCTCGCAGAGTGGATCTACACTTTCACAAGACAAGGGATCTCTCCATCCATCCCCTCCTGTCCACGCTTCAACTGACACTGGGTAATAAGATTTTGGTTCCTCACAGACAACTTTTTTCTGAACAGGCTGCAAGTCCTGCAGGAGGCCAGGAAACATAATACAAGGAAATCCTACTTATCCAAATGGAAGACGTTTTCTACTTGGTGTCTCTCTTGTAACTTGGACTCACTTACTGTGGATGTTGCTTTGGTTCCCTCTTACTTGTGCGAGTTGGTCAATGCTGGTATGGCCTATTCTTCTATTAAGACCCACTTATCAGTCCTCTGCCCCCTTTTCTCCTCCTTTAGCTTCTAGATTTGGGGTGAAAATTTCTTAAAGGTGTCCTTAATATATGACCTCCTAGGAAGCCTGTTCCTCCTTCCTGGGATCTTAATTTTGTTTTAAGAGAAGTTGACTCAGGCTCCTTTTGAGCCTGCTGTTTCAGTTTCTTTGCAACATTGTTCCTGGAAGACTGTTCTTTTGTTAGTTCTTTTCTTTGCCAGACGGGTGTCAGAGTTACAGGCCCTTATGGCTTTTCTTCCTTTTCTGATCTTTCATGGGGACAGAGTCCCCTTGTGCACTAACCCTTCCTTTATGCCTAAGGTGGTTAATGAGCCATCACTTAATCCAGTCTATTAATCTGCCTATTTTTTCCCCTTTCCGCAAACTGACAGTGAGAGGGTGCTGCATACTTTGGACATGCATAGGCAATTCGTAATTTATTTGGATAAAACTAGGGCTATTAGAAAATCTGATCAGTTATTTGTTTCTTTTCAGCCTAGATCTTTGGGACTTGCTGTATCCAAGCAAACTATTTTTTCTTGGATTTCTAAGGCTATTTTTTTTTGTTACACTTTTCATGGCAAGAACCTTTCCTCGTCAGTCAAGTCTCATTCAACTAGAGCTGTGGCTTCTTCTGGTGCTTTTTTCAAGGGCTTAGATACTAATTCAATTCTTGAAGCAGCTGCCTGAACTTCTGTGCATACCTTTACCAACCATTAGACATTGGATGGTATCTCTAGAGCTAGGGCTTGTTTTGCTAGTGCCATTCTTCATTGATTTTTAGGGGACTCTTCTGTTCCTCCCCCCTATGTTTCCTCTTGAGCTTTGGAACTCTCCCACATGTTAAGAATACTGCAGCAGTGAAGGCAAGGATATAGTACAGTTGTGTAAATTCTCACCATAACGGTAGATGTCCTCGCCTTCACTACTGCAGCATTCACTCCCTCCCTCCTTCCTCAAAGTCCTTTACCTTCCTGGATGTACAGATGAACTCCTGGGTTCCTGGACTGGTTTTCCTAAAGGGGGTAATCAGTTGCGACTATGGCAGGCCTGAAGGTCACCTTTATGCCCTACGCTATGCAAGGAGCATTTGGGTGATGTTTGACATACCTTTAAAGCAACAGGAGTCTTTGGTAGACTGGCCAGACATCTGGCTTCCATGGCAGGGAATCCCCATATGTTAAGAATACTGCAGCAGTGAAGGGCAAGGACATCTACCATTATGGTAAGATTTTATACAACTGTACTTTCCCAGTTACTTCTTTCCTCTGGTAGATGGCACATGTTAGAGGTGTGCTGGGGAAGAAAGTCTTTGAAGTCCACTTGGGTATACAAGTATCTATGCAAACACCTCCAAATATGCAACAAAATCTAGATGATTTAGGATTTTTGCCTGGGAGCCATGCATACGTCCTTCCATGGTTTCTTTGTGAATTGCTTTTCTAATCTCGCTTCCCAATCTTTTCTTGCTTCTTCTGATTGATTTGTATAGTTATGGTGCAATATTTTATATGCCTTACTAATATCCTTTATTTAACATAAGCTTCTGTTCTAGATTCAACTGAAAATTCAACCAGTGCAGATCTTTCATTTTAGGATTCCCCTATCCCTTTCTCTTTGCCTGTACTCTGAAATCGGTCTCTGATAGGGAAGACAATCAATGGCCTGCAATTCAAATGTCTTCTTGGCCTCTCCCCATTCTATTACCTTTTCTTCTCCATCTGTTTCCAATACTTTGGTTCCTTTGCCACCTTCCTCCAGTAATTTCTAGTCCCCTCTTGTCTACTCGCTGTACCCCTAATTGCAGTCAACCCTACTGACATAATCTCCTTTATCCATTCCTGTGTTGGGTTAGTTCTTAATATACTTTGCTATTTTATGAATATAATATTCCATACAACTGTTATTCTCCTTAAGGAAATGTGTCCAAAATCCCACTCTTTCCTTATTTCTTGAATTACTCCTCTGCTTCATCATCATCTCTTTCCACTTTGAATTGCATCTTTCTGCTTGTTTATGGATAAGAGCCTTAACTGTGTAGCTCTAAAACATCCCTTCATATCTGGTAATCCTAAATCTCCTTGTTCTGTTGGGAAGATCAGCTTACCCACTTGGCTCTTGCCCTCTTTCCCTCCCAAATATAATCCTTCAACTCTAATGTTATACACAGATCAGGCATATTTTTATCAACCAGAGGAAAAGTTGTGGATAGTATTAAAGGGACTAAGCATTTTTACTGCTTGTATCTTGCTATCCATATCCATAGGCAAGACCTTCCAGTTTCTCAGTTTTATCTTTTTAATCTCTTCCACATATTCTTGGCTGCCATAACCAAATCCTTTTAAACCATGCTCCTAAATACTCTATTTTATCATACGCACATAAAAAGGCCTACTGATGGACCATTTCATGTGTGAGTACACAGTTTATAGCTCCAGCCTTAGTTTTATCTTCATTAATTTCATATCCCAAAAGAAATCCAGAACCATCTCAGACTATTCCACAGCACTGAGATGTCCTTTTCTGGTTCCATCAGATGCAAAATAACACCTGCAAATAAAGCAAACGTTTTGCGAACACCATACCAATTATGTCCTTGAATTTGAATCCCTTATTTTATTTATCAGTGGTTCTAAATATAATGCAAAGAGGAAAGACGCACGTGCCTGGCTCCTCTGTTCAGACATATCACAGAGAACCCTCCCACTTTGATTTTTGCCTCCGACCCCTCATATATCCTTCTAATTAACCTGATTATTTTAGCGCTACTCAAAATCCCAACTTACTCTGCTAATGCTTTCTCTTCATAAAGACCCACCAATAATAGCATCTGATTCTCTCTGGATCATCATTGTTCTATTAATGCTGTCCAATATTTGCCTTCCCTCCAGGAAAACATACTGATCCACATCTATCAACTTTGGCATCACCTTTGCTATTCTTTTAGCCATCATAGACTGTTTATAATCATGGTTTAAAATTGAAATGAGCCTATTGAAGGTGAATCAGATGCATCTTTACAGTCTTCAGGTATTAAGGCCACTGCAGCATTTTCCAAGATGTTGGTGCCCCCCCCCTTTAAAATAATGTTAAACAAAAACTTCAAGATATTTGTCACTTTCCACTTTCTTATCTCATAGTTTTCAAACTTCCACAGGAATACCATCTATTCCTGTAGACTTTCCTCCAGATTGGTTACACATTACTATTTTTATCTCATATCCTATCTTGGCTGCTTGATGCTGAGCCTCATCTACCTCTAACCTTGGAATAATTAAGTCTTCCATAAATATTTCCATTTGTACTTTTTCTTGATTCCTCCACTTCTCTGCTTTATACAAATTTTGATAAAATTTCTAAAATATGTTTAACACCTCTACATGATCTTTGGTTATTTTTCCAGTTATAAGCTCCCTTATTTGGCAATAACCCTTTCTCTTTTCTGCTGCCCAAGTCACAATACCAAAAGTTTTTGTTCTCTGGAGTTACTATCAAAAACAGTTGCTTAACAATGTTACTAAACTCATGCGTATTATCCAGGTACTCCCTTATTTTTTCTTCAGCACTCTGCAATTGCACTTCTATGAGATTCCCCTTATTTTGTAATACCTTAACCTTTGTCAGTCCTTCTAAATAATTCTCATTACTTCTTAACCAGATATCTTTTTCTTTTATTTCTACCCAAGTCTTAAACTCAACTTTCATTTTATTCCATTCACAAACTACAACTTCTGGAGTACTTTCTATCTTCCCTAATAACTCCAGGACAAATTTCCACTACCCATTCTTTGAAACACCAGTGTGTGTCACTTTATTTTGTTACTCTGCATTTTTATCTTGGTAATTAATGGTGCATGACCTAAAATAGTTATTAAATGTGGTCAAAGTTCTCAATTAAAAGGAATTGTTTCTGAAAAGTATTTCTGACAAGTCTTACCCAGTTATTGTACCTTGAGGAATAATATGTAAATGTCTACAAGTTACTACCACTGACTTAATAGCTTTCACATGAAGCAGTTTCATACATTTCTTCATAAATCTACCCTCTTTTATTATATTTTCCTTCTAGGCCCCCAGATTCATCCTCCTTACTGCAAATCAAATTCCAGTCCCCAACTGCAAGCAATATTCCCTGTTGAAAGCTGATTACTTCTCCCCAAAAATTTTTAAGCACCATAATAGCAGTTTTAGATGGAATATAAATACATGTCAGCGTAATCCTCATCCCTTGCAAGTAGCCCCTTATGCCTACAAATCTGCTATACAGGCAGTCCTCAGGTTCAGGACAAGATCTGCTTTTTTTTAGTTTGTCCTTAAGTCAAATTTGTATGGAAGTCGAAACAAGTACATATGGTCCTTATTAAATGTCACTTACTCAAATGTTTGCCTCAGTCTAGTACTTATTTTACTTTTCTTTGCTAAGAAACACTTCCAAATAAAAAAAAACTTAAACATAATACTGTATACTGTAGCAATAATACTGTACGTGCAGCGTAATAATACAGTAACTATGTTTATATACTATAGTACATTATAGTACAGTATAGTACAGTATAGTAGAATGTTCCATACAAAAATAAATGTTAAACCTACCTCTTTGAGCTTCACTTCACATTTCTGTACTACTGTGCTTACACTTATCAAGGGTATCAGAACTTGTCAGAGATTTGGGATACATGGCTAGGCTTAAAAAGGCATCACCCATGAATGTTTTCACTCTTTCCTGAACTTTCAGACCTCTGCCAGGTCTCCTACTGTCACCTAGACCCTAGTAAGCCGCAATGTAATTTGCCCATTCTACTGTATGGTACAGTAACTGCTTCAATACCATACTGTATAAGACAGAGGTCTTGACCAATCAGATTGCCAACAAAGTGATCTCTTAACCAATCGGATCTCTTGTTCTTGGTGAAGGTGTAAGTAACTGCTCTAACAAGACATGCAAGCAGCTTCACAAATGGGAAAATTGGGGAAAAGGAAAGTACAACATAATTCTTCATTTTCAAGGTAGGATATTGGCAACTTTTAGGATTTTTATTTATTTTCACTTTATTTCCAACACTGCGGCAGCCCGTTCCTACCTATGGGTTGTCCTCATGTCAGACGTCTGTAACCTGAGGACTGCCTGTAATTATCTTTTTTCCCCTCTTCTAGCACTACTGGAGTTTCTCTAGTAACTAATACAAGTACCCCTTTTTCCACTGTCCTTGATATTCTGCAGAATATCCATCACAAAATCCTTTATCAAATTCACATGCTCAGTTTTTTCCAAAAGTGTTTCCTGTAGCACTGCTATTTGCATTCTGCATTTCTTAATATAATTCGGTATTCTTCTCTTTGTCTATACCTGTGAAACCATTCACATCCCAAGACAAGATGGAAAGTGTTGGATGGAAAGTCATTATTCCCACCCATTATATATGACACCTTTTTTCAAATGTCTACTTCCAGCTTTTGTGATGCATGCAACCATTAATGTTTGGCATTTTTTTCAAACATCTTTATTGAATTATCACTTATGACATAGGCAAATTTACACATTCATATAAAAATCATCTTCTTCTTTCGGCTTTTCCTGGTTGGGGGTCACCACAGCAGATCACCTGTCTGCTCATGATTGGCAGTGGAATTTTACGGTGTCGAGTTGCCAGCCCAGTGCCCAACCTTCCACAGAAGGCACACACACACGCATGCATGCACTCATGCCTAGGGCCAATTTTGAGTGTCCAATCCACCTGCAGCAGGTCTTTGGGATGTAGGAGGAAACCGGAGCACCTGGAGGAAACCCACACAACCACAGGGAGGACATGCAGACTCCACAGAGAGTGTACCCCAGTCGAGGATTAAACCAGAGAACCTCTTGCTGTGAGGCGGCAACACTAACTGCTGCATAACCACGGCCACCCCTACATTCATATAAAAATAATCACCCTATAATTAACATAACATTTCACTCCATATACATTGCTATATGTCATAAAACCTAAGCAACATTACATAAGTTATTCAATTCCTGCCTTTTCTTTTTAAATAAGAAACATCTTTAATCACTTACTACATAGGCAATCATGCATTTATACAAATAAAACACAAAACACACTTGACACAATCCTACTTCCAAGCATTTTACATAATCCATACTGACACATTCCCAGTTGCTAACATTATACATCACTTATAACGTACCCAATCTTTTACAGTCAAACATTACATAGCACATTGATGTATTGCTGCCGGTTGAACCTCATTCCTCCCTTGTATGTATTGTTCCCACAATTCTCATGTTTTCCTATGTAGTTTGCTCCTACCCTTTTTTAAATATCTCAATTCCTGTTTTAGCTCTGTTACTATATTCACTACTTCTAGTACAGTTGGTTTACATTTTGATTTCCATTTTCTAGCAATTGCTTTTTTGGTAGCCACCATTATTAGACACAGCAAAGCCTTACCATGCCTAGGCAATTCAGACTTTGTATCATAGCTCAGAAAAATCATCTCCCTCGTCAGACTATCTGCCCACCCAGTATCTCGGACAGTGCAACCAGCAGGGAATCCTTAAAGTCAGCCAATTCACCACACACCCAGAAAATGTGTTCCCAGTTACCACTTTCTTCCCCATCATACCTCCAATATTTACTGTCTGCCTGAGGAAAAATTCTCTGGAGTCTACTTGGGGTATCTATGTAAACATTTCCAGGGAAAAATCCTAACTCTTCTAGATTTTGTTGCATATTTGGGAGACATACATATATCCTCCCATTGTTTCTTTGTGAATTGCTTATCCAATCTCGCTTCCCAGTCCTTTCTAACCTCCTCTTATTCTTATGGTTATCATGCAATACTTTGTACTGTCTATTAATTATTCCTTTAATGGCAGCTTCTGTTCTAGATTCTACTAAAAACTGTACCAGTGCTTCTCTTTCATTTAGGACATCCCCCCTATTTCTTTCTCTTCGCCTATATGGTGATATCAGCCCCTGATAGGGAAGGCAATCTCTAATTTACAGTCAAAATAAATTCTTGGCATCTTCCCATTCTATCATCTTTCCCTCTCTATTTATTTGCTCCCAATGCCTTGGTTCCTTTGCCAGTTTTCTCCAATAAAATCCATTCCCTCTTGCCTATTGTCTGCATCACTAATTGCAATCATCCCTATCAGTAGAATCTCCTTTCTCCATTCCTGTGTTGGCTTAGTTTTTAGAATGTTTGGCAGGTAAGTCCTTTATACAGTTTTCTCTTAACATCAGTGCCTAGGTCACATTTTAAAAGACTTTTTGTTTTAATAAAACCCCTCAAAATGCCCTTAGGACACGCCCATAACCTGTTAACGTAATAAACACAGAACTACATACATCTTCAAATACTGAAGTTTAACCCTCTTATTACGAACATTTGTGCCAAACTGACAGCTGTTAACACAGGCCCTAATTAACATGAAATTAAGGGTATGCATGCTAAAATGCATGTTATTGCCTGTGTTACTTACATGAATTGTTTTTTTTTTTTTTTTTTTTTTTTTAATCATCTTTACTCCACCTCCTGGTGTGAAAACTACTTGAATACTTTCAGAGATCATTAACTTTCAGCTTTGAAGAGACAAGTTTGGTAAGGTGAAACATTTATTTATAAATTAAAACTTTTCATTACATTTGTTCTCATTTACTTGTTTACACTTAAAATTTATTAGATTCAGTCAAGGGTCTTAATTCGCACATCAACTTCTGCAAGAGTAAGAAAAGACATCCACCTTTGCAAGAATAAGATAAGACATCCATCTATTCAGCTCTTCATACATCTGTACACTTTTACACCCCATCTCCCCAACAACCTAAGATTCCGGCCCAATAACTTTTTTTAGAACAGTAATGCCTACATTTCTTAATATCAAAACGACAAGAGAAAGAAAATAAAAAGGGCATCTGTTTACTTTAATAACTATCACATACAAGAACTAAAAATACTTTATTATAAAATGTGAAATATATATCGTGAAAAGGTCCACAGAAACACTGTTAAGAAAAGAAATGGTTTTATTTACAGTTACCTTTCCTCTTCCTTCAATCCCCTTCCCTCAGAGTCCTTCCAAACATTAATGACCTGAAGTGAGGCAAATACTTTTCAGTTCCTCAGAAGTTTAACAAAGTCCACAAAAGTCCACTCTTTCCATTAATTCTTATACAACTTTATTTCACAAATGTGACTAATGCTTTACAGTCTCACATTTATTCACTATTTTCCATGTTGCTTGCCTTCTTCCTGTTCATCTCCATCTTCCAACTTCAAATTGCAGTAGACTTCCATGGTACTCCCAATTTTTCTGGTCAATACTTGTGCTTTTTTCAGTCTCTCAAGCATTTTACTTTGCAAAAGTGGGAAAGGTTTCACTGGCAGTGTCACTTCAGTGTGCTTTATTATTAGAAGAATGAGAAGCAGAGTCTCCTTCTGCTTGATGGCTTATTTTTTTATTGGACAAAGTTTTGCATTTCCTCCTCACCTTGATCTGCATCAAAAACTTAATTTGATCCTCCAGGGAAAAAAAAATATTTTGAAGACACTTGAATACAGCAGCTTAAATACAACACCTGCTCTCGACATTTCCTGATTACTAGAATAAAGGTGTTTGTCTTCAGCCTGGTGTACGGTGAATAACTATTTTCCACACACACTACTGTCTCCAACTTTTAATACTTTGTCCTTTTACAGTTTTGTCAGGATCAACTCTTTCTGCTGGCAGGTTTGCATCCTTACTAATAAAGGACTTGACTGCTTTCCCATGACCATATTTGGAGCATACTTGCATTGTGCTCTTTCAATGAACAGCTCCTGCTGTGGAATATTAGTCCAGTTGCCTGTATGTGCCTTTATAAAATTAAGTCTGTTCTTTCTAGTTTCTCTGGTACAGCAATAAATCTCAGTCCTCTAATTATACCATTTTCTGAAACATTTCTTCCTGAGCAATATTATACTCAGCCAGCCTTTTCTTCATTTCAACCTCTGTTTTTTTCAGTTTTATCAACTCATCTGAATATCTGTTTAAAGCTTCTTCCATTTTTCCAGCCTTTTGTTATTTCAGTTGATATACTCATTCAGTGTTTCATTTACTTTAATCAGCTCTGAGCACATTTGACTTTTTTTTTTTACTCTGGGATAGTAAGGCACGGCTTCCAGTAATCTAAAGATGGAGCTTAAATTGCTTTTTGCTGAACAGCTGCAGGATAGTTTTTTCCCATCTTTTCTAGATGAATTTCCTTCAGGCTCTTCTTTGCAGGCATCCAAAAATGTACTTACTAGTCAGCAACTGAACTTTACTAAAAAAAAAATATCACTGGCTGTTTCTCAGTTTCTATTTTCACACTGGAGGAGTTGAAGTTAAACTATTAAAACAGTGTGCAGGCATTTTGGAAGTTCCTATGATCCTCCCATATGTTGCTTGCATTCACACATAAAATTAGTGATACCTTTTCACACATGCATGTGTATACATGCACACATACTGCATGTTTCCCTATAGGAAAAAAATGAAGGAAAAAATGCTCCTATGGCATATCTTTCAGAAGATGAAGGAAAAAAGTACTTGGGAGTACTTGGATAAAGCCATGAAGAGACAGTGAGGAAATATAGACTCCAAAAAGAAGGAACCACATGCAAAAACTCAGAACCTAGGTCTGTGAGGCACCAACACTTCCCTGTGCCTATGACCAGTTGCATTTAAATACTTCCTGATTAGACCACCAAAGACAGTCAGTTATTGTGTATAAAGCTCATGTCAGACTGTGATGGAATATGAAATATTATGCTCAACCTACTCCTCTTAGAGACACTACAGCACCTGCTGCATGCATACATACAAGCATAAACCATATCAATTGTTATTTTACATGGATTTCATGCTAAGCCAGATCAGTGACATTAGAAGTATGCTTATTCACAGACAGCCTTCGTACCCATAAATTGCAATCATCTATTTGCCTGTGTACACCTCAGATGTTTAACTGTGATTTAAAAAAATGGCGACGGTAAAGTACTCCAACTTGTATCACACAAATACACACTAATCTTGCCAAGACACATTAATTACTGCTTAAATTCAAACAGGGTCATTTTCAGGCAAACACAGCCACTACATTGAATTATATTCATTTTGTTGACTATGCACACCTCAGATGTCTCACTGTAATATATAAAACAGCCACAGTAACATAATAAAGCATTCTAACTAGATTCACACAAATGTATACTAGTCCACCAAAGCCAGATCAATGTAGGATTAACAGCAACAGTGTCAGGACTTCCACCCAGACAACACCTGTATCCACTGAGTGGTGACTACCCTTCAGATGTCAAATTATGATAAATAATGACCATATTAATGCAGTTCAACTGTTTCTCCACAAAAATACAAAGTCATGCCAAGTCTATCACAACTTAAGACATTTACCTGCTTTATCCCTTACAGAATTGCGAAGCAGCCAAATTGTATTCCAGTATTTTGAGTCCAGAACCACTGCAACTAGACAAATTATTGAAACACTTTGTACTGGTGCTTCTGAAGTAATCCCAAGCTGAGGCATATAGAATAAAAATACAACTTATTATGATAGGCTTGCCATCTGGTGGTGTCCTGCTTCATTACAAAATGCATTTTTGTCTGATAATTTATTTTTCCAGAAAATCTGGTCACCAAAGAGTGTCTGTGTCCTGAGCAACAGCTCAGCCTATAGCCCCCCAGTGCCATCCCTGACCTAGAATGGATTACAGGAGATGAGAAAAATGCAAATAACTTGCAAACATTTAAAAAGATTCCAGTTCAGTGACATATGAGGACAAGAAATACTGGCTATTGTAAGAATGGCAAGTGATATGGTCTAGCTGGACTAGCTTACTTACCCAATACAGGAGACTTTATACAAAGAAACACTACAGAAAAGGTTATACTGTACATCAAAGCTTAAAAGCAGGAAAATATCACAACATCCTTCTCCTACAGATGGAATGGACACCTATAATGCTTGGGAATAAAGAAAGATGAAAGGGGTCTATATTAGTTCGCAGAAACTTATCTTCAGCGAACACCTCTTTGACACATATTCAGCAAAAATCACTTCAGCGATTAGTGGAATTTTCCCTTGGCAATGAAACAATTGAACCCACAAGTAACTAAATCAAACCTACCCAAGTGGGGGCTGCACCTGCCACCCCACCCCCAACTATACACAGCAACTCTGAGATTGTACTGCATTGGGGAAAAGGGCAAAGTTGTGCAGTTGGCCAACTACTTCATTGCCTTTGGAGAATTCAGCAAATCACGGAAGTGATTTTTGCTCAACACGTGTCCATGAAGATAAGTTTTGGAGAACTAATACAGACCCAGTGAAACACACCACACAGTACTGCACTGTAACAAGTTCACAAGAGAAGCCTCATACTTGCTCAGTTAAGTCTCTTAAGTTCAGTTATTTATTTATTTTTCGAAATTGTGAAGATATTCTGCTTTACTCTACTTAAACTACATTTGCTAGCAATTACAATAAAGTAAGAGACCGAGCTTGCATTGGTAGGAGAATGGGAGACTAAAAATGTGCATGCTGGAACAAAAGATACGTAGAAAGGACATCTGTAAGTTGGATGACTATGGGTAATGTGCTGGAAATGGCATGGGATTTGGGAAGTTATTAGTAAAGGAGGACAAAGAAGTCTGGAACCATCATAACCATCTAAAACTAACAGCAATGGTGGTGGTGGGAGAAAGAAGGGTTACTCCAGATTACAAGGACTTGTCTTCCTTTTTAGCTTCTTCCTCTATCAGGCTTTGGCCTTGAAGAACTTGCTGTTTTGCAATAAAAGAAATAAATGTCTCTCCACCATGGTGATTTGCTAAAAATGGTAATGAATTCTCTGAAATGATGATGATACAGTCTTTTAGTTTGTGTAAATAGTTGTGGGGACACATCATCATACTCCAGGCTTAACAAAAAGCACAAATGTGCCCTCCTGCAATCAGAATCTGCTTTCAGCTCCACCATTTATATCAACGCCAGGATAATTAATAACTAAATAATTAGAAAAGGTCAGAAAACACCTTAAACCATAAAAATTGACTGCTAATTGGTGAACATTAAAAGAAGGGGGTCAGAGTTCTGTTCTACCTGAGCAGGAGGAGAAAATATTCTGAACACTGGAGGTTTCTACAAAATTACATGGCTGTTTGGGCAGCCAAGAGATGGTCAAACAATTACAAGGGGTCAAAAAATGAGTTTGTAGACATGTTTTTTAGTCTTCTGTTAGTGTGTGTTAAAAATCAGAGCCTCCTGTAATACATGGCCTCAGAAAATGGACATTCAATGAAGAGGTGTAGAGCAAAATGCTTGAAATAACTTCCTGTAGCACTGAATGGATTTGTAATGTTCAGCTCTTGGCCAGAGGGTAAAAACTGATTTTGAACATATGGAGATGGAATGGAAGAAAAGACAGTGGTAACGTCAGAATTCCCTAGTCCATCTCATCAGACTCTTATTGGTTATCTTCGCCTTTCTCTAGTTTTCTTCATAAGGGTGAAGATTAATCTTGCTGAATACTGCCCTTTTATGAAGTAAAGAAATATTTTTCCTATTTTTTCCTTTGGTCACGAAGTTTGTATGCTGACTTTTTTTTCTCATCCAAGAATAAAAGCTTTTGTGTCTGTGCTTTGAGGGATTTCAGGCTGAAAGCTTCTCAAGAAGCAGTCATTCAAGTCATATTCACTGTTGTTGAGTAAGTGGGGAAGCTTTACTTAAATCTGCCTTAAGATAATTTATGTTAAGGTATGGGTGGTATACAAGCCCTCCTATCTATCAAGTCTTATCCTCAATACGAGAGCCTTTACAGAGCACTGTGCTTGAGACAGGTGGTTGAATAAAAACCTAAACATTAAAAAGTGGAAAAGCAAATCAAACTTGCTTTCTGTCCTTATTGTTAAGTGGAGAGCTGTTACAGACCTACACGCTACATAACACAATGCAAAGTAAAGATGTCTCATTCACTGAGTGATTTATTTAAGTGAGGGAAGTAAAACTGGTGACTAAGGGGAAAAATGAATTTCAACAAACGGACACTTTTTCAGTCTGTAGAGGTAAATGAATAGCATGTTTCAGCATCATTATGCATATTTTCCAGAAAACCTTCTCTTCTCTGTTATGGAATGTCTCAAACATTTTAGTCATGGTAAGGTTTGATGAGCCACTGCTCATCCCTATACACTGTGTGCTTGTGGGGATGGGAGTGGCAGTTTGCTCTGAATGTCAAAACTACCAATCTCAAGCAGTAAGGAATTCAAACAATGTTTTCACTCCTTCAGGAGAAATCTGACTCACCAGTGTCCAGCTAGGAACACATAAATCTGTTAGCTACTGATAAGGAACTTATCTACGGATCTGGCATGGAGTGGAAATAAATGTTCAGTCCACTGAAGGAAATTAAATTTCCATCATCATTCATTACCCTCTCCACCCACGGTTGTTTTGTACAAACACTATATACTGAGGAGAGTGCTGCTGCAAAACTCATTAAACTTCATCTGTATATCCACAAGCCAACTTTCAGAACTGCCAAGGTGATCGGAAAGCCCTTTAAGAAATATCACTCCAAAGCCACCTGAAGGGTATGTGTGCATGCACGTCCTCATCTACACAGCTGCATGTGTGCATTAAAAAAGAAGAATTACACTACTGTGATAAAGCTGGGTCACCATTACCTTCCATTTCTGAAGAGTTGTTCTCTACAATATGCAAAAACAAGTGTTTCTGTGCGTACTGAAAAATTACACTTCCTTCTGCCGCCTTTTTATGCCAGTGTTGTTATGACAGCACAACTCAACCTGCTCAGTTTAAAACACAATGACTCACAGATCTAAGAAATTTAACATGACACTTAAGACGGCTGCAGTTTTTCCTTGCATTTCTAGTCCATCCCCTATTTTGAATACAAGTACAACCCCAAATGGTTCTGCATACATGCAGTGTGCCCCAAAAGCAAATTACATGGCCTGTGTGAAGAGGTCAGTGTAAAGTACAGTTGTGTACACTTACCATAAATGTAGATGTTTCGAGTGTATTCACTGTTGCAGTCATTACACTTGGGTTATCCTGCTGGCAGGCTACCCTCAGCCAGCCTGAATTCCAAAGTCTAGGTCCGGCGTCGGTTGCTGTCGCCTCTTCCCTGACGTCAGAGCACCAGGGGTATAAAAGATGCAGCAGACGCCATTTTCTTCAGTTTTTCTTGCCCCAGATGTCAGGTGCCCCCAAAAGGGTAGGCTAAAAAAATATGCCAATAAAACAAGCATGCACCAAAATATATTATACCTTCATCTACAAGCAAATACACCACATAGGTTGTATAAATCAGTGAAGGAAAGACAGGTTCCAGCAAAGAAAATTGGGATGGTGGGTGGGTAACCTGGACTGCAACAGTGAATACACTCGAATATCTACATTTATGTTAAGTGTACACAACTGTACTATGTTCTTCGTGTTTCACTGTTGCAGTCATTACACTTGGGTTGAACCCCAAAGCTATGGTAGGGAGGCTGGAGCTAGTATAGTATTAGGAGCGGCTATGAGGCCCTGCAGAACTGCAGAGGCAAAGCCTGCCCTGGATTTAGAGTAGAGTGGTAAATGATAGTGCTTTGTAAAGGTGTTCACTGAACTCTAGGTAGCAGCCTCTAAAATGTCTTTGGTTGGTACTCCCCTGAGGAAGGCTGCTGAAGTGGCTGCTGCTCTGGTTGAATGTGGCCTAATGCCCTTAGGCACTGGCTTGCCATGTTGTGAATAGCAGAACTGAATGCAGTGGCCTATCCATTTAGAAATAGTCTGCTTTGAGATAGCCTTTCCTTGTGATCCTGCAGCATATGCCACTAGTAGTTGCTCCATCTTTCTGAAAGCTTTGGTTCTGTTCAAGTAGAAGCGTAGTTGTCTGTGTATGTCCAAAGAATGCAGAATTCTCTCCCCCTTATTTTGTGGGTTTGGATAGAAAGTAGGCAGATGAATAGCTTGGTTAAGGGCCACACTGGACACTACCTTAGGCATGAATGTCGGGCTTGTCCTCAGAGAAACCCTGTCTGGATAAAAAATAATAAAAGGTTCCACAGCCATGAGTGCCTGTAGCTCTGAGACTCGTCTTGCAGAAGTTATTAATAGGAGCAGGGCTGTTGTGCAGAATCTTTTTAGGTGGTAGTTGTAAGGAGAGGCAAATAGATCTATATTTGGGCATCCCCATTTCCTTGTTATCATGCTGAAGACTTGTGGATCCATGAGGTTTCTGCTTAGTTCGTCTGCCAGAGTATTTATCTTTCCTGGCAGAAATTGTGCCTGCAGATGTACTTGGTAAGTCAATGCTATGTCCCACAAAGTCATGGCTAGTCTGCAAAGGGGGTAGGAATGAGTGCCTCCCTGCTTGTTTATATACCACATGACCGTGGTGTTGTCTGTCTTTATCAGTAGTTGTCCTGGATGAAGTAGGTCCTTGAAGGCGGTCAGGGCATTCTGAACAGCTAGCATCTCTTTTTGATTGACATGTAGATGCATTTGGTTTGCGGACCATGTGCCTTGAATACACCTTCCTGCCATGTGGGCCCCCAGGCATAATCTGATGCATCCGTTAATGTTTGCCTGTCTGGGAGTAAAATGAATGGCTGCCCCTTGTTCTGGTGACGAGCCATCGCCCACCATCGAAACTCCTGTTGCAGGCAGGGAATGAGGGTAATTATTGTTTCCAGACTGTGGCAATGTTGAGTCCAAACACTTTTTAGGTACCACTGAAGTTTCCTCATATGCAGTCTCGCGTATGGAATTAGTAGAATGCAAGATGCCATGAAGCCCAAAGCCTGCAGAATTTTTCTTGCAGATAACTGGGCCTTTGTTGCTAACAGGTTGAAATAGGTAGTCAGTTGTCTGTTTGTCTGGCGTGAGATAAGCCATATGGGCAGTTGTATTTAAGCTTGCACCCAGGAATATTATCTCTTGAGAGGGTACTAGTTTTGATTTCTTTTCATTGACTGTGTACCCTAGGCCTGTTAGAAATCTCTTTACAAACGCCAGATGTCGTAGTAGAATGTCCATGTTATCTGCTTGAATGAGGCAGTCGTCCAAGTAAGGATATATTTGTATTCCTCTGTCTGCAGAATGCAATTACTGGTGCCAGGCACTTTGTGAATACCCTGGGTGCAGTAGATAAGCCAAAGGGCAGTGCAGAGAATTGGTAGTGCATTGAGCCAGCTTTGAATCGGAGGTATCTTCTCCATTTTGGTCTGATTGGGACATGCAGGTATGCCTGTTTTAGGTCTAAAGTCACTAGCCAAGCCTTCTTGCCTAGCATGGGCAGAAGTTGCTGTAGAGTCAACATTTTGAATTTTGGTATATCCAGAAATGTGTTTAGAATAGATAGGTCCAGTATTGGTCTCCAGGTGTTGTCCTTTCTTGGGACCAAGAAAAGTCTTGAATAAAATACTTGTCCCTGCTCTTGCTCTGGTACTTGTTGAATGGCCCTCATGTCCATGAGGGATGAGACTTGTTTTTGTGCCTCTGCCCATTGATGTTTTGGCAGGTTTGGCCAACCGTTTGTCCTTGGCAGGGTATGGAAGTGAAACTTGTAGCCTTGTGACAGTATGCCTAGGACCCATTTGTCCTGGGTTATTATATGCCAATTTTGAGAAAAAAGTGCTAGTTTTCCCCCTAAAGGTGCTGCCAGAAGATAAGAGCTTGGTGCAGGCAGGGGGAAGTCATTGAGACTGTTTCCTGTATGGCTGTGATTTGTCTTCTCCACTTTTGGAGGTAGAAGCACCCCATTGTTTAGACCTGCATGAACCTTGGGGTTGGGATCTGCCTCTTGGGCGTCTGTATCTGCCCCTTTGTGGTCTGTCTGGAAATTTTTTTTTATCTGGATCAATGTATGTTTCATTATCCAAACTATCCTAGGTCCCAATTAGTTCAGATGATAGACTTTCTACTGCAAAACAAAACACACTATAGATTGAAATGCCTAAGTTATTTGTCTAATACTGCACTTGAGTGAGTTAAATAACACTGACTATGGATATAATAAATATTGCACTTACTTGGAAAATATGTAAATACATATTGCACAAATAAATAAAAATTGACTTGTGTATCCAGACCCCTGGGACTAGCGCCAGAGCTCAGAAGTCTAATCACTATAGGGTAGGAACTGTTACTGAATCTTGTAGTCCTGCAGCGGTTGCTGTGATATCTCCTGCCCGATGCCAGATGCTTAAATATTCCATACGCATGATATGTGTTGTCCTGTATTATTTTGGTGATCTTTTGGATGTTTCTTGCAGAATAAAGAAAGACTTATCTATGAAAGACGGGAACCTGTTACCTTCTCTGCAGCCATGCCAGGGGATGCTGATGCTGGGACTGTACAGATTTTAAGTACCACTGAATTTCTCTCATATGGAGTCTTGCTAGAGGAATCATGACAGTCATGGATGCCATGAATCCTAATAACCTGAGAAAGTCCCTTGCTAAGGTCTTTGCTTGAGTGGAAAAACTCAGGAATAGATATACATATAAAACTACTGTTTTTTATCCGTGGAAGAAAAGCTATTTGAAGTGTGGTATCTAGGATTCAAGCCAGTAAAGCAATCTCATGAGGAGTCAAGCAAAACTTTTGAGTGTTCTTCTGAAACCCCCAGACAGTGTGGGAGATCTGTCACCCAAGTGAGAGATTCTAGGCACTTTGGGGGGGACCTGCAAAGGTAAGCAAGTTGACTAAACATAGAAAACGTGAATACATTGCAAGAGAGAAACAAATGTGTAATCTAAACACAGAAAACCATAAACATTTGAAATCTGGTGCTACAAAGTCCAGGACCACTAAAAAACAAATGGAGAATGATGTAACTGGTCATGAAAGAATAACATTTTGAACTATGGAACCTTCATAAACTGGTTTAAAAAAGAAATGACTGGGACTATTTGACAGGAAGCTTCCTTCTTTGGTACCTGGACAAAAGTTTTCTCCTTCCTGAAAAGACTGGAAAGCCTCTATCACCCCCTGAGTTTGCAGATTTTGAATGGTGGTGATGGTTTGATAGGGGGAATGAGGAGGATTACACTGAAAAGGAGGGAGAGATTCCCACGGTCATCTGTACCCCAGGATGACTCACTCTCGGAACTCATTTGTCTCAGACTACTCATTACCAAAAACAGAAACAGAAGACTAAATTTTGAGGAAGAATTAGAAGTTTTCCAGGGTGGGAATGGGGTGCTGCAAATAGTCATGCAGACTTGGCAGACTTTTCATTTCTGGGAGGCTTCTGTCTTACTTTGGTGGCCCCTTGCCATTTTTTTAATGTCTGCTAACCAATAGCTGTGTACGTTTATTTTGATTGTTGTTAAATGTAGTAGTGGTACCAATAAAACCCCTGACAAATTTGAAGAAGGAAGGCTAAAATGTTTAAGAAACTCACTAAATCAGTTTCCCTCCATCACACTAAAGACTTCTGTGACAGATGATTCAAACATGACCTCTCTAAATATGGGAGAACTTAATTTCAGCTTTAACATATTCAGGAAGGCTTTGTGCTTCCATAAAATTAATACAGTCTATTCCTTCCAGTTTCTCCGATAGAGCAAAAAATGTAAGGTTCTCTGCATGCGCAGTTTTCTAACTCTTTTTCTGAAACCGTTCTTCTTAAGAAGCCTCATACTAAGCCAGCCTTTTCTTCATTTTACCCTCTGATTTATGCTATTTTATGTTTGTCCAAGAGTTAGATAAGGCATCTTCAATTTTTCCAGCCTTTTGCTGGAGTTGATATATTCCTTCAATGCTTCATTTATTTTATTCAAATTTGAGTACATTTGATTTTTTTTTTTTTTTTTGTAGAGTACCATTAAGACATCTCTTGTACTAAACCTAAAGCTTAAACTGCTATTTGCTGAACACCAGCAACATTCCTCCCAAAACAGGTTTTCTCTTCACATTTTCTGGTTGATTTTCTTTTAGGTACGAAAATCTTCTTCTTTACTGGCATCCAAGCAGTGTAATTAATAGCCAGTGACTGAGCTTACCCAATTTCACTAGTCTTTTTCAGATCAGGAGAGCTAAAATCAAGCCGTTGATCTGGATGCAGCTATCTTTGTTATTAGAGGGTTTGCTTAGTTGCATGTACAAAACCTTCATGACTATGGAGGTTAAAGCAGCTCGGGAAGTTGCACCAACTGAATCATAAGAACATTTCAAAGGGAGTGTTTAGCCACTGTAAATATGATTACACAAAGATTTTTCCTCAGAAGGAAACTAAGCTGTCATGTTCCTCATTCTCAAAAGATGGAAGTATAAATCAACAGTAGAACTTGACAACTAGAGAATTATAAACTTGTTGCAGACGAATACACCCTTTTCCCCAAAAAATGTTACAAAGGCTTTTCCATCCTTATCAGATAAGAGGGATTAGCATTTACCAGAAGTTTAACAGCAGGAGGATTTACTAAAGAAATCACTGCAAGGACGGATCTGGGTTTAGAAAATAAAAACTTACAAGACGGAGGTACTTTACAAATATAAGCATACATAAATACATATACACAAACATATATATATATATATCTATATATATATCCACATATATATATATATATATATATATATATATACACACACACACACATAAAATCTATATACACACACACAGATACATATATATATATATATATATATATACACACACACATATATACATACATATATATCTATATATATATATATCAATGGGGCCCTATCAGAAGTTCATAGAAATTTGAAATTTATACTGTTGAGACGATATGAGAATTTCTGAAAACTCAAAGATTTTGAATGGATATCATGGTACACTGCAAATAAGGGAACATACTATTTCACTGTTGTTTAGATATAAAATATCCAAAAGGAGTGGGGAGCATGGGGGGGGGGTTGTCCCCCTGCAAAAATTTGCCAAAATATATTATACACACACACATATGTGTATATATATATATATATATATATATATATATATATATATATATATATATATATCCACACACACGCATATAGACACACATCGTATGTATATATATATATATATACATATATATATATATATATATATATACACACACACACACATTATATATATATATATATATATATATATATATATATATACACACACACACACACACACACACACACACACACACACACACAGTATCCAGATGATTCCACCCTAATCTGCTCAGCCTCATCTCTTACCACCCTACACCACCTGGCCCAAAAATCCTTTGCCTCAGTAGAAAGGTGGATCACTAACATTCAACTAAATCCAAACAAAACCGAACGACTTCTATTCACCCCAAACAAAGCAAAAACCTCTCCATTCTTTTATCACCTCCAATAATGGTACTGT